>NC_142249.1:38498387-38500887 GCF_052056855.1 Sturnus vulgaris | reverse complement strand
GCTGGCCCAAAATAATTATTTACTCTGTACAACCAGTAGTAAAAAGAACCCAGAGGGAAATTCTGGCAACGTTATTTCTACACAGCTTCAACTGAGCCTGATTCTAGTCAAAGTTATATTGATGTAAATCATGGGCTAAGAAGGTTGATTTAAGTCAATACTTACCCTGGCATAAAATCTGTGTGAATATAATTAAAATCAGGCCTCCTTGGAGCTGTGCATGTGTGGCAAAATTCGGACCTAAATGTTGCAGAAATGAGTTAATAAATGCAAAGAAGGTTCAAAAGTTGTAAAATTAAATATACATCTGTGAAAACATCCATCCAATTACGTAGCTGCACATTTGTGGGATGCATTTTACACTTCATGTGGAATTAAACTATTAGTAAAAATCTGTCTGCAAATAGTGACACTTACTTTAAAGGATCACATGGACTTATATTGTTTCATAATGCATCTAAAATAGCAGTTCCTGAAACATCACTTCCACTTTAACAAAATGTGTTACTCTCACACTGGCTAAAACTCTATTTTCCTGAGGAAAGACTATTGAAGTATTTAGCTGGGAAGGGTTGGGTTAATACATGTAATTTCTTTTCTTTCATTGGACTTCCTTTTGCCAACTTTACCTTGTATAAATAATTTTGCCTGTGAGAGTCTTTACATGGAATGCAGATTGACTATTACTTCCTGAATAGATTTAAATTTAACACCAATTTAGTCACTGTAGTATTCCTATATTGGAAATAACAGCTTCCATAGGACTTCTACAAAGTGCCAGAAATATGATCTCATACGTGGAAACAAATTTAAATGTGTTTTCTTTTACATGTTTTCTTTTCGTATATTTTTCCCACCTATGTTTCCCTTGTTTCCCAAATTCTCTCCTGTGTTCCAGGGCTGTGAGAAATCTGGAAAATTACCCAGTGAAAAAAGCCCTAGCTTTTAATAAGAGTTGCCAGTCTCACAAGCATTTTCATGTTTAAAACTTTTCCTTTTTTTTTTTTTTTTTTTTTTTTTTTTAAAGCAGGGTATTTGTGCTTCCCAAAAACCAGATGCTTTTAAGATAAAACTGAGCTGTCCTGTTCATAATTTCTGAACTGAAACATGAATGAGAGGTTTGATCAGGAGTCTGGAAACCATTTATTTAGCTTGGATGTTGCAAAAGTGATTGGCTCCTGCTTTGGGAAGTGGCATTTCCCATGAGCTGCTGGGACAGCCCTGGCAGCTGGGCAGGGATCACCACCAGAGAAGGGGCTTGGAGAGGACCATGGCCCCTGACTTTGTCCTCTCCTTTCCAAGGGGACAGGGAGGGGCCAGGTTTCAGCTCATAGTTGTCAGCACACATGGGAGGGCAGTGGAAGTTGTCACTTCACCACCCCTGTGGTAGAGCTGGAGAAAACCTTTCCTCCCACACAGCACAAACACTGTGGAGAGGGGATTGACAGTGACAGTCCCTATTCTACCCCCTAATGTAAGGTTTAATATTTGTTTCCTCCTTTCTTTTTTTTTTTTTTTTTTTTTTTTTTTTACTCGAAGAACCAAAACCAAATAAAACAAAATTTAAAGAAAAAAAAAGGCAAAAAGCTCACCTCAGGATGAGATCATAGCTCAATGCATTATGGCTTGGATGCAAACGTACATTTTCAGTGGGTTCCTTGGCTCGTATGTCAGGCGCTATTGGAATTTTTCGAGTTATTTGGCAGTTGAATAGTACAGTTTCCAACTTCTTCTTCATCAGCTTTTGAGGCAAATAGAAAAGAGCTAATAATACACTTCAGTTTGCTCTCCAGGCTTGGAAAGCTAGCAAGCAACTTGCTTGAACTCTGATACTCCTCCTCTAGCCTGCTTTCTGTGGTCAGGAACCTGTGTAGGTGCCGATGAAGACCACCCTCCATCAGTGGCAGGGCCTTGCCTGCTCCCTGGCAGGAAGATAAATTACTGCAAGTCAGCAAGGTGACACACCTTGTCATGAACACTGCCTTTATTCAGTTCTGCAGGGCTTTGCTTGATGCAGGGCTGGATATTATGAAACTCCCTTGCTGAAAAGGGTTTTATCCATGTTCCTCTATGATTATCCATTATTCCTTTGCTGGGAGTTTTATTGGTGGAGTTTATCATTGCTAAGAATGCTAAAGCCTTACACATTTCCTAAAAGTCATGGCAAAAGAGGGATAAATTATGAGACAAGGAAGCATCTCCCATGTGGGACAAGTCACCCTGGGAGTGGGAAGGGGCCTCCTCAAATATCCCATGTATTTTTAATGGCTCTGGTGCTCTAGGGACCATGAAACTCCCAATGACTCTCAAACTCACCTATCAAGGGATGTGCAGGGGATGAAAGGACACTGATAAGCAGGTTTTCTGTCTGATGGTTTACCTTGCTGCCTCTTCCCTTCGACAGCCCCCATCAAACTGCTTTGAGTTACCCTGAAACACTTCTTCCATGAGCTTCCTTATCCACACAGCCAACAGGAGATCACAGAATCACAGGATGGTT
>NC_142249.1:38483387-38493387 GCF_052056855.1 Sturnus vulgaris | reverse complement strand
TTTGAAGATGCCCATGCCCTACCTCAGCCCTAAATTCTGGATGATTTTGAGGAATTATTCTAAAATGGGCAGCAAAACACTTTTGGCAAGCCTGGCCCTGACAAAGCTGCCTTGCCAGGTGGGAAGCATTCGGATTTGTACTGGAAAGGCATCTTATGAGGTCAAACTATCATCAAGGATGAATTTGAATATCATTTTTTCTCTTCCAAGAGTGGCCTTATCTCCTCTGAACCTTTTGCATTCCAGTATATCTTAATTGAAACGTAGGGTCTGTACTTTCTGCTCAGGGATTTTGATAAGTGTTTGCAGACTATGTAAACTTCTGAATAATAACTTTTACCGAGCCAGAAGGTCCCTTAAACATCTTCAGTATCACTTTGTGCAGTAATATTCTGCTCCCTGAGATAGTGCATTATCAATACTTCATAAGATAGCTTCAGCTCAGGGAGGGGTAAAATTCATAGCTGCTTTCAAAGTGTATTTTTGGGGGTTTTTTTGGAGGGTAAGCCATAGATCATGCAACTGTCAGCAAGCAGATAATCTTGATGACTGAAATTAAATCAATGCAAGAAAAAAAGGTGCCCAACTTCTGTCTGAGGGAAGGAGGACTCAATTAGTAAGTTAGGGCTGACAGGAGCAGGGAGCAAAAGTTACTTTATTTTATTTAAACAAAAAATAAAATTCTGTTCATTTTGGGTGCCAGCTTGAGAAAAAAGCAACGTAAAAAAACTGACAGTCCACATTGAAAAATCTTCTTTTTCCCTATTTACTTTTCACCTCTTGGCAAGTTGTGATGGGTTGGTGTATTATTGACATACTGGTGGGGTGGCAAAAAGGGAAAGTTTGTGAGAGAGCTCTTGCAAGGGGTGGAGGCTTTTTGTTTCCTGATTTATAGAAAAAAAAAAAAAAAAAGATCATTTTTCAGCTATCTCCCAAGGCAGAAGTTATTTAAAGCACTCTTAGAAAACAGATGACCCTCCCCCCTGACAATTAAAAAGAGAGAAAAAAAGGGGATCAGGAAAAGTTTGCTTACATTTATGAAGTGTCTTTCCAATTGTGAGAATCACAAGGAAATTCATAGAGTTAGAGAAATCAGGACCAAAAAGGAGAAACCTGAAATACTTTAAAAATACATAAATAAATCAGTGTTATTAAAAAAATATAATAAAAATTGAAGTTTCAAGGCAAATTGCACTCTGTGGTGGAAATACCACCAGAAATAAAGCTCAGGAGTTAAAGTTTTGGCTATTTTCAGTCACCAGAGCTCAGGTGTGGTGTGAAAGCTTTCCTCAGGTAAGTAAACCTGAGTCACCTGGGTCCCACTGGAGTCAGAGTGCTCCAAACCATCTCATTTTCCATGCTCCTGCTCCTCAAATGGAGCAGCAGCTCTGGCCTGCCTGGTGCCATGGGAAAGCACTGAGTGCTCTGATATGTGTGAAATGTTTTATCTCATCAGGAGAGGGGAAGGGATGGTTTGGATGCACGGGTGTGCTTTGCAGACCTGGGCACTGCACAGCAAAACCTTCCCGGTATTTGCCCAAAGTTGCAAAACTCTTCACTCTGCAATTATTTTCCTCTCCCCCTTCCCTCCCCGCACCCCCCCCCACCCAAAAAAAAAAAAAAAAAAAAGGTCAAGCACAGCACTGGTCAACGTTTCAAAGGATGGTTTGTTTTATCAGTCCTCAATGCTCCAGTGCCTTTGGAGAAAATGTTGCTGTTGTGCTTTTAAAAAATAATAAAAGTTACAGGATCCCTTTGAATTGGGCAAATGTTGGCAGTGTTGGCAGGAGAGACACGGAGCGTTTCAAAGTTCTGGTATGAAGGAAAAGATTCTGAATAAAACAATTTTATGTGATTTTGCAGGTGGTTTGAGCTATCATTTTATATGTACGTTTGTACCACTGCTCATTGGAATGTTCATATAATACTGACCTAATTATGCATAGAAAAAAGATAAGCCATTTACTTGATTCATTTCTTCTTTTTAAATCAAGAAAGGAACAAAAAGGCTCCTATTTTCTGAAAGAAATTGTTCGCTTTTATTGCAGAAAAGTAGCAGCTTGTGCAGAACTAGAACTGTAACAATTTTATATTCCAAAGGTTTTGTGTGTATTCGGTTAGTTACAGTAATTATACCCAATAACTGACAGCCAAAATCACGTAGGAGAAAGCAAAGGCTGTTTTCTCACACAGGCCCTGCTGCAGAACATCTGCTGAGAGATTTGCATATTAATTAACCCATATTAACTCTAATTATTCTGGGAAATTATCAAATAAATTGAATTTTCTAATTTTAACCTTTCTTTTACTTGACGCGTGTCGAGGCTGAGAGGACGCACCAGGCTATCTCACCTGGGCAATGAGCAAAGGATCTTTTCTTCCCTTTTTTTTTGCCTTGCTCCCGCAGACCTGGGGCAGCCTGGGGAGCTTTTGTGTGCCTGGTGCTTTTTTGGCTCCCGCGCTCGGTCGGGTCTCGGCGCATTTGCTGCGCGACGGCACATGTGTGCGTGTGAGCACAGATGGTGGATTTATACAGGGGTGAGCAAAGGTGGTACCTCCGAACAGTTGAGCAAACCTTAAGTTTTTTTTTTTTCCTCTCCCCCCTCTCCCTTTTTTTTTTTTTTGCTCCCTCCTCCCTCCCCTCCCTAGCCTGTTGTTTAGGCCTGAGCAAATAAATGGGAGTTTAATTCAATTAGAGCCTGGCTTTAGCCAGTTGCCTCATGACAGAAATTATTCAATATTTTTTCCCCCTCACATTGTTTGGTTTACACATCGCTGACTCCCTTGCTTTTGTGCTCTGTTTAGAGTGGCCGTAATGCGGTGAGCTTTTGTGTCTGCCATGTCGCCGTCCCTTTCACCGCTGTCTGGTTCTGTCAGTCCTGAGGTGCAACGATGCTATTTTGAAAACAGAAAGGTTTTAATGTATTAGGAGCGGGGCCCGCGCTTGCACAGACAGCAGCAAAGCGTCGGGAACAAAGCTGGCGAGGCAGGACCGAGCGGCAAAAGCACCGAGGATGCTCCGGGATTCTGGGGAGGAGGAGGATGGAGCCCCCTGGGGTCCCGGGAGCCTCGGCAAAGTTGGCCAGATCAACACCCCAGAGGTGCCCAGAAAACACCCCTCTGCCCAAACACCCCTAGGAAACCCTTCCCCGGGAGGGTTAGCCAAAGCAACACCTCTGGAGGGAGGCTGGCGAGCCCTCATTTCCACCTTAAAGGCCGCGCTGTCCTCCCGCCGTGCCCGGAGCCGGGCAGGTGATGCTCGCTGGCGTTATCCCAGCGCCGCCGATCCCTGCCTTTATTCCTGCTGATGGGCTCTCAAGTGGCGCGTTACCTGCAGACACGGGATTTCCTGTTGACACCAGGAAACAGGAAAAAAAGTCCCAAACCAACCCCAACCAACCCAGCTGGGGCTGCCAAACAAATAGGGGTAGAGATTTGCGATTGTGGTTTGGTGTTTTTTTTTTTTTTTCAGTTTGTTGGATTTTTAGTTTATTTTATTTTTTTTCTGAATGGAGAGGCTAGAGGTGCACAGTGCCTTTGTGTGGAAGTTTGGAGGATTCTTCCCAGAGAAGTGTGTCTTTGGGAGGCGAGATGTGGCTACATCAGAAGAAGGTAGGGCTAACAACATCAACTGAACTTTAAAGGGGAAAAGGACTGTCCCCCCTGAGCTGAAATGCTGGGTTGTTTAGGCTTTAAATTGTGGGTTAAATGCAATATGAAAAATGAGTCAGATGTTCAGCTATTATCTTTGGGGCGGAGGAGGATAAAATGCCAGCGGATACAGAGCTTCTTAATAGTAACAGAGAGTCGTTATAAGGTTGCCTTTTTTTTTTTTTTTTTTTTTTTTTTTTTTTTTTTTTTTTTTTTTTTTTACATGGTGGCATTACTCATTTTAAGTTGCAAAATGACCAGGCTGTGATTTCTGAACCTTTGAATGCAGTCCACTTTTATGACTTTCTACCTACTCCATGGTTTCTAGAGTTGAGCAACCTTTAGAGAAGAAGGTGATAGACACAATATCTATTTATGCAAGGACACATTTCCCTTTTCTTTATGTTCTGTTTATTCAAGGTTTTGTTTCCAAGGTCTTATTACTATAAAACTTAAAGCGAGACAAGGTCTGCCCTCATGTCAGATAACAACACCAAAACAATTCTGATGGCTCAGTAGCTTATTATTTCATACTTCCAGGTCTTAAATAAATTACAGTTATTTTCACATTCCTCCTGAATATCCTTCAGGCATGATAATAAGTGCATTTTTCTGAAAAGACTGTTAATATTTCTTTTCTTCTCACTGATTTAAAATATTTTGTTGAATTGTCATGTACAATAATAATTAGAGGGGGTCTTGCTAAATTTCTTTCAGTGTGATGCTTATATTGTTTAGCTTCTTGACATATTTTACTAATCATTGCAGAACTGTTGGCAAATAGGTTGTAAATTACAGGGAAATACAGAGGTGCACCAATAGTTTAAGCATCTTTTCTCCAGCATTCCTTTGCTGCAGCCTTGCAGATTCTTCTTTTTCTGTCTTGGATTTGTTTGTCTTGTTTTCTTTTTTTTTTTCTTTTTTCTTTTTTTTTTTTTTTTTTTTTCTTTCTTTTGTGTTCAATCATCAAAAGCAATTATTGGCTTGGGTTTTGAAGTGCAGATTATCAAGGTATTATTTCCTTAGAAGTGCACTACTGTAGATCATGGAAAGTAAGAGGACCTGAGTAATTTTCTACAGAGGAGAAGGCACTAGTCGAATGATTGAATGAATGACACACATTTAGGGTTGATTTTTTTTCTTCCTGAAGCATCAGGATAATGTTTCTCTCCTTTTCAATTTTTTTTTTCTCCATGGGTTAAATAAGGTAGTCAACATTAGAATTTTACTAGAGGGGAAGGAAACCATGTTTTTCTCTTTTTTTTTTTTTTTTTTTTTTTTTTTTTTAACATGTTGTTGCAGCCTGAGTATTAAAGTTACAATCTGCGAATTAACAAATACGAGTGATTTAAGGTCTGCCTGAGTTATGTGCAGGATGAAATCCTGGTTCTACTGAAATTAAAGAGGTTATATCAAAGTTCCAGAGAAAAAAAACATTGATACTGAAAACAACTTGTTGTCCCAGAATGATTTCATTCTTTTCAGTGCTTCTGGTAAAATGCAGAACTCATTTAAATGAGTTTTTCTTGTATTTATTCCACCTAAACTTAAATATTAGGGCCCACAAGCCAGGCTGTTCTGGAGCATGGCACAGGTATGAAGTCTGCAGACCCTCCTTGCTGCTGCAGAACCCCACATTCCCAGGTCTGGGTCCTGAGGATTTTCCTCTGAAACTTGAGGTGAGAGGAACTGGGAGTATGATAGTGATTTGCTGGGAATATATCAGGTACTGTGCCATGGGTTTCTAGTCAGTGCTTCCCACTTGCAGGAATTGCTGCTGAGCTGAAGTTTTACAGTGATTGGGATTTAACCCAGACATTGAATGATCTTGTCTCTGGTGTGTTCATTCATGAAGGATCTTTTCATTCCCTTCAGGTAACCAAGGTGGTACTTTGGTATTAAAAAGCAGGTTATGTGATAGTTTATAACTCCTGCTCAGTGGTCCACCATTCAAAAGGATGACTAAATCCGGGCTTACATAGCACGTAATGAAAACTGACAATAAATCTCATTTGAAATTCTTAAGGCCTTTCAGAAAAGTTTTATCTGATTTTTTTTTTAGTACTAAAATCTTCAACCTATAATATTTGGGCAATTCTACCTCTCTCCCACCTGTCTATTGAATAGGATTTATGCATACAGCAACTCTCTCTGCCATTGTGTTAGCAGTGGATTTGACTTCCTCTTGCTTGAGGGTGAGGGACAAGTTGACTTTGACAAGAGCATAAAAACCACTCAGCCACCATCCCAGTCTTTCTTCGCCAGAACAACAACCAAAAATTGCTTTATTGATCTAGATTTACTTGGTGTGAGTAAGAGATTATTTTTTCCTTATTTTTACTTTTTATACAAAATTCATCCTAGGTGAATAACCTTAGGACAATCTTATTTTTACCTGTGAAGTCAAGTAGCTGGGGGCTCCCTTCCCAGGTATCTCCCTCATAATGGGGGAACCCTCTCTTATTCTTCAACCCAGCATGGCTGGAGGAGAATTATTCTGTTAGCAATCATTTAAGTTAGCGATTATGAATTTAAACTCTTCCAAAGAGACAGTACAAGATCTGGGTCCCTAAAAAATAACCATGATCAGCTGTTGTAGCTCTGCCTGGGTGTAACAGCATTGTACAAACTGTGTTCAGGGCCTTCACAGTAAAAAGTTCTCAACAGGCTGATAGACATTATGGTGGATAAATTACAATTTACTATCTTCCAGAAACTGCCAAGCCAATATTTCAACAGAAATTATTCTTTGCTGGAAAAGCTGTACTGTGGTATAACTAGAGAGAGGCACCAACATTTTTCTAAGGACTCTTCAAGAATGTAAGATTCTATTCCCTATAAAGTCACACACAAAAATGCATAGACCTCAGAAAAAAAAAATTCCTTTAGTTAAGAATCTTTTCATTCTACATAAAAGCTGAAAACAATAATGAAAATAATAAAAGTATCTCTTGGACAAAAGATAATAGACAGCGAAACACAGTTCCAGCACCTCTTTTATCTCCTCTGTCCCTCATCATCAGTCACCACAGCGAGGAAAGAGAACTATCAGACTTGGAACTGTTCTAGTCCAGTAAAAGCTTTGATTTTCTCTCCCCTGCCACAATTCTTAGGCGTGCTGCATAGGAGTTATCACTGTTGTTTGCAAACAGCCAGGCAAAGGAAAGGGGATAAAATATTCACCTCCAAAGTCAACACAGAATGAAGCGGTGCATCTATTTCTCTTTCAAGGACATCATCAAAACTCCTGGAGGCAAAGCCATCCATGAGGCTGTATAGATTTTAAGGTAAAGCTAACATTAACTTTCAGTCTCCAAACTGCAACCATGGTAGCCCTTTTAACTAAAGAGAAAATTATTTTTTCTTCTCTGAAGTGGCTTCTTCTTCAAAGACTCTATTGATGGGAAGGTAGAAGGAAACCTGACATCATTTTGGATTCTTCCCAGCCTACCTTCAGGCATCTCTTTCTACTGCTTCTTTCATGGTGGCACTCAAGTCTTAGTGTGACAATTTTAAAAATATGAAGCCTCTGGGCTATTATGAATTTCTGTCCCCGGAGTGAAACATGACACAAATCCTACAAGTGAGAAGACTCAGAGGAACTGTCTATTTTCTCTGTTGTTTTGAGATGGTCAGCTTGAGACTGAAGGTGTTGTTGTGGGGGTGAAAGCCACATCACTTTTTACAAGGAGTAACTCCTAACTGCACTGGAATACTTCACGCAGGGAAATGAGGAAAGAGGTGTAAGGAAGAGAAAGTGAGAAAAAAGAAAGAGCGAGGTGATGGAGGATATGCTGGCAGATGTCAATGGACAGCTTGGGTGATTCTGAGGATGACATGTGTTTTCCAGACAGAACAATGGCATCCAAACTGCTAATCAGAACACAGGGTTGGCTCCGTCTCTCCGCTGTAAATCTTGCATTCTTCTGCCTTTGCTGCAGCCAGCTTTTACTGTTGGTCAGTGGAAAAAAGTGGACTAAATTCTGCAGTTATCTGGAGCCTTTTTGTTCAAGTCAGTGAAGTGGTTTAAAATTGCTGTGGAAGTAAGAGGCAGGTAATGCAGTCAAAATGCAGATATGAAAACACTGGTGATCTCTGCTGTATAAAACACAAATAAATGTTGGGAACTAGGGGCTCTGTAGCCAGATCCATTCTGTCTTCTAGTTCCCCAACATTGAGAACACAGGAGCAAGCACAGATTTTTCAAAATGAAAGTGATTATTTTGTGCCTATTCATCAGAGACATATTTAAATTGAACTAAATGGCATTAAACATAAGAGAGTCTCTCAGTAGAGTTCACAACTGTTCTTCTATCTTTTGTTCTTTACTTGTCTTTCCAGTCCTGAAAAAAATTACAGTATTCTTATATTTTTAAACTAATCAGTAGGGTAACTCTAAGAATAGTCTAGTTCTCAATGTTTAAAAAAGAGAAAAACAGATTTTGGACAGAGAAAATGAAGTTGCACTGCTATGGAGAGAATTTTCTTCTGCAGTTTGATTTCTCATAAGATAATGTATTTGTAATTTCTTGTGACTTACAAGGTATGTCCCTAAATACTTTAAAATTATTGAAATCAGATCAGGGATACAGTTAAGCAGCAACAGCATCTTCTTGAACATCCTGAGCAGTAGACTCATGCCAATTCCATACTGATTTCAAGCAAAAGCTGAAGGTATATTGTCTTCCTCCAGGCTATGCTTTTGCTTCTCCTGTGAACAAGCTCTGTAATCTACCAGGAGAGAAGGCTATCTTGAAGGATAAATAAATAATCAATTATTTATGTTTCTAAAAGCATTCAGCTGTGCTCTTACTGCTGTGTAACCATTTAAAAGTATGTATTCAGCAGAGAAATTCCAGTCTGGGGATCTAGTGTATGTGATTTAATCAGCACCCTCAAGATTCACAGGAAGATAAGCCTCCTCCTGGTCATCAGTATCCAAAAACTGGCTTCTCCCTGCAGTACAGAGGCAGCTACAAGCATAGCAGAGGCTGACTGACCACACAACTGCCAAAATTAATGTCTCTCAGTCAAGATATATAAACTTTGATGAATCCCATTGTCGTTAGCAGGAGCAAAGCAACAAACACTTCCTGAGAAGAGAAGCCAAGAGGGAGCCAAGAGCCTCACCAATGTGTAGTGTATCTCATCTGACAGTGCAACTTTGGTAGCAGCCTCAGGAGACTCTGGCTAAAAATATAAATAGAAAAAAAAAAAAATGAAGTCATTTGCCTACCAGTATAGGAGTGTTCCTTGTTATTGGAGTTTGAAATAGTATCACAGGCTCGTCTTGGAGCCTGCAGTGGGATGGTTATCGGGGTTCAAAACAGCATCACAGTTTCCTACTGAAGTCTGTAGTGGGTTTAACTATTTTCACTAAATACATATTCCAAGGATGTGAATGTAAAGCCAACCTGAGAGGTGAGACACTGAGTTAATCATCAGCTTTTGGGCTTCAGGATTAAGCAACCCTTAATCTGCATTTCAAATTCCTCTATTTTTTGCACCCTTCTAATCTCACATCTTCAGGACAGCTGAGGTCCTGTCTGTTGGCAAAATGTTGCCTCTCAAATCCTAAGCCTTCTTATTTGTGGAGTTTACATGTTGAAGGTGCATTCTATTGGAGTCACCATTCCCATAGCAATTACAGTTGCCTGAGAAATTTCTAAAAATGTATTTTTATTATCAGTGTACCTTCCCTGAGAACAGTGTTTATTCTAGGGGGAAAGGAGTGGGTGTACCCTAAGCTTCCTGCTGCCATCACTTGTATCATCCTCGTTGGTCTTAGGATGAGAGGGACTCATTAGTAATAGAACAGAGGAGATGGCAATCACATGCTTGCACAAAGCAGGTAAATCCTTCTTTGGTTAAAAAGTGGAGATGACAAAAGCAGGGAAATGCAGGGGGAGTGCCATTACTTCATTCTTAGATTGTATCATTTAATGTGCCCCACTGTGTTGTGAGCATTACAGGATTCTGTTATCTAAGAAGGCATAAAAAAGTATTCTCCTGTCTACATGCAGAATTTAGCCATGTGTAAGTCTTTTTGCCCTAAATAATTTGCATACACCAAGCCAGGATACATGCTCATGGCTTGGGATGTCCAAGAGCCAGTTGGAAGAAAGCAGTTTCCTCTCTCTTGTTTCCAGGCCTGCTGCTCTTAGGACTTACCCTGTGGTTTCTTCTCTGGTCATCCCACTGGCCACTCCTGTCTGTAGATAGGTCATAAGGAGTGTGCAATTCTTCAGCACCCAAAGAGGAGGAAGGCATATTTTTGTCCTTCTGTGGATGCTTTCGTTTTCAGCTTGCTCTGCCAATTATTGTCACCGTTTAGCAGCCACCTGCTTTT
>NC_142249.1:38450887-38475887 GCF_052056855.1 Sturnus vulgaris | reverse complement strand
GTGGTTTTAGACAGACATATTACATTTGGTCAGATGTGCTCCAAATAGCGAGGTGCTCTCCAAAAAATAAACCAGCAAAGCCCCCACTTAGGATCCATTCAGATTAAATAAATGCTGAGCGCGTGTTTGTGGATCCTCTGCCTCATCTGTGCACGCAGTGCACTGTCCTGCTTTTATTCTGGCTCCAACACCCAGAGCTTTGCTCTGGATTTACAGCAGCAGCCGTGGATATTCAGAGTTTATATTTTACCAAATTAATGCTGAGAGGAAGAAAACGCTGTGAATATATGTTGGTTTTTTGTTAGGTTGGGTTTTTTTGTTTTTTTGTTTTTTTTTAAGAAAGACAGAAAGTGCAGGGTCACAGATTTTAGGAAGAGGGCAGGTTTAGGTAAAGAAAAGTCATGTTGAAGTGTTGCAATGCTAGAGGTTAAATTGTGCAAGCGTCAGCTAAATGAGAATTAAAATGTACATGAAAAATTGCAGCGTGTACCCCGGTGACCTGCTCAAAGCAAGAAGCAGAGCAGAGCCTTCGTGAGCCTTGAATAATTTTTGGGAAGCAACTAGACACTGTAACTTCTCTTTACCACAGAAGAAAATGACAATGAGGAAGGAAGTGCAGCAAAAAATCTTGAACATTACCACTATTATGCAAAAAAAAAAAAAAAAAAAAGCAAAAAAAAGCAAAAAAAAAAGCTGTTAACTGTTTTCCCCTTGCTGACTGGGTAGACGTGCCCTCAGATGGAAAACTTCTGATGCTTGTGACTCCTTACTACCAGAAATCACATGAGATGATCAAGGAACAAAATCACAATGGCTATATTTATATCGAAGGCTGAACTTCTCAGAAACACTGTACCTTGATTAAAATTTCTGGGATGCTGCAATAAAAATATCAGATGTGAGACTGGCTCAGCAGATCAATTATCATAATTGACAACATTTTATTAATACATATTGAACTCCTAAATGTTTTGGACGCAAGATAACCCTGTGAAAATGATCCTTAGAGAGGCAGAATGCCAGATCTGGGAAAAGAATCAAGGCTGGCTTGTCTGCTGTACAGTTTAAACAAATATTTTTCATCTGGTCTGCATATTCTATGCTTTTGTACAAATTTAGCATCTGTTTGTACCTGCATATTTTAACTTAAGAGCTTTCATTAATTTTTTTCTCTTTTTTTAAGCTTCAAAGCCATAAACATGTATATTTATACCACAGTATTGTACGCTGGTTGTAAAGCTCTGAATTAAGTCATTCTGTGCTTTAGTTTTGATTAGAATGATACAATTAGAACCTGTTATTCTACCAACTAATTACTTGTAGAGTGTGACATCTGAAGAATACTACAAGATTACAAATTTAGGAATGAACCGAGAATGTGCTCTGTTTATATTATTCCCCTATTTTCAGTCAAATCATTGTCATGGAAATGGATTAATACTGGGCCAGTCTCTGTCCTCATCAAAATCTTTCTAAAAAAAAAAAAAAAAAAAAAAAAAAGGAAAGAAAAAAAAAAGAGCAATAAGAATTTTAATGCTTCATGTATCAATAACATTTTAATAGCATGCTTTGATCTTCTTGCCAGTCTATCACTTGATTGGCCGAGCAGCATCCGTCGTCCTGGATCATCATCGACTGGTGTTTGTTTCTGGGAAATTCTCTCCTTTTTTTAAAATTTATTTGGTCATTGTTGAACCACTTCTGGATGCCTTGTGCCATTTTATTTCTTGCAAGTGTATCTCAGTGAATGATTAAAGGAGATTTTTTTCACTTAAATCTCAAATACTAAATTCTCTCACTTAAAGGAAAGGGAGAGGTTGGGTGTTTGTGCATGTCTTTAGATAGACAAAGGCTGGCATTTATAAGTTGAGAAGACGAGAAATAAACACTCTGTATAATTTTTTTCTGCCTGTGAAAACCCTTTGGAAGGTTAAATCCTATCTAGGCTGCATGTGTAAATACCTGTTGCACATGAACTAACAAATTAGCAACAAGAAACTAAGTTTGACAGGCAGTGCCAGGCAGGCTGAAACATCCAGGAAAATAAGTGTTCTCCCTAGTGATGGAGCCTCTTCTAAAAGCTATTTTTATTCAGTCTGAACTCCCAGGTTCATGGAAAGTAAACCGATCCATAAAAATGCATAATAAATAATTTTACACATATCATGCTCATTTGCATGTGAATTAACCCAATTTATGGCCATAAAGGCAGACTTTGTCAGTGCACAGAAGATGCAAACAAGTAGTAGGGGCAGAGAACTGCCCACGGTTGAAGATTTGTCACATTTCTGCACCACTCAATATTAATTCTTGCTGTGCCTCAAATGAGGTTAAAATGATGGTGACAGCTCAGATCTGTGTGACGATAGATAGATAGATAGAGAGGGAGATACAAGAAGTTCTTACATCTTCCTCCTGCATTTGCATTTTCTTCCAGGTATAGATCTCACAGTGTCTGTTAACTGATTATTTCTTTTAAATAAGTGGGGAGAAAAAAGAACAAAAAAAATCCCTTTTTCTCACCCGACTGCTTATTAGATTTGATATTGGGAAAAGCCCTTCGTTTACTCCGAACAAATAGCTGTGTTTTCCACCACTCGCTGTCATGTTTAAAGTAAATAAGTTCTCGTCCCTCCAGCACTGCTGAACTCATTCACTCCCCAGAACAAAGCCATTGTGCAGAGGTCCACAAGAGCCCTTTTCTCTCCTTCCCCGAGCGGGATCTTCCCCGGCACCGCAGTGTGCTCCCCAGCTTTGTGAGCCATTCACCACCGTGCCAGTGCTAAGAGTGTGCCTGCTTTATTTCACAGAAGAAATGAAGGAAGATTATGACACTATGGGGCCTGAAGCCACAATTCAGACCACTGGAAACAATGGTACAGGTAAGGCCTTGCATGGAGTGAGCATCACTTTTCTTTGGGATCACGTGGAGCTAGCTGTGCGTGAAGAGTGAGTGACAAAATGATCTATTTCTTGTTTTCAGATAAAAAATTGGAAAATGCTGACATAATTCTCCTGGCTTTTAATTTCCCCCCAACTAGATCACAAGAGTGCAGTGACCAATTCATGCAATGAAAAGCCTTTGTTATCCCTCCTGTGTCCCACAATATTTTAGCCCCAACTCCTAGTAGCTGCATCCTTGGGAAATAAGAGTTCTCAGCAGTGTGAGGAGATGTTTTCCCAGGCACGGTGAGCCACGGACAATTTAAAGTAGCTGGGCCAAGATCTAGTAGCCGTTTAATGAGAGAGACTGTAGGAAGAGCTTGATAATGAGGATGGAGTGCACCCTCCTTGGCAGCCCCAGATTTGGGTGGTGCACAGAGTGAGCTGCTTCAGAGATTGCAAACATCTTTTCAGCAAGTCACACATAAACCCCTTACATAGATCCACAGACACACACACTTTAAATGCATATTTATGAGATTATAATGTTTCTGGCTAATCTTTTTTTTTTCCTCCCCACTTTTTGCATCTCTTTCTTTCCCCTCTTCTTAGAAATCAATACATTTGGTGGCACAAGGAGTGTGATGAAGATATTTAGCAGGCATCACCTCTGAGCCATCTCCCTTTTTCTGTAGCAGAGCAAACCAGCAAAAGGTTCCTGTTGCTATTTTCTAATCCAAATGAATTCAGGGATTTTTACCATGTTCTTTCCAAAGGCCCCACTCTATCCTCAGCACAGCAGAATGCCCATACATCACCCAGTGTTTCTTCTGCATTTTGTCACAATGTGAGATGTTGCAGATGGATTTACACAGCTAAAAGGAAGAGTTTTCTAGTATAAGTACATTTCTATGCATTCCATTATGAAATTTAGTTCATAGGTAATACTCTCCACAAATATTACTGTAAAAGGTGGTACCAAAGTCTCACAAGGATTTTATTACTCACACTTTCCTAATGTTGGTAACACCCACATAAAGCCCCAGTGCTCTTATTAAGAAACGCAAGAAATTTATTTTATCATTCTTGAGGGGGAAAATAATAGGAAAATAAAACCGTGTCACTGCTTTCTTCATCCATTAGATTTATTATGCATGAAAGGAGGGTGGCACCGAGGCACAGTTCATCATTACGTTTGTACTTAATGATGTTGCTGTGCAGAACTGGCTACATATGTATCTCAAAAGCTTATTTTATTTCCAAGAGACGGCAATAAAGTGACAAATTGTGCTTAGCACTTGGAGAAACAGGATTTTAAAAGACATCTGATTCAGAAACAAGGCTTGATGGTTATCTGAATTACCATTACCAGAGCCTTTGAGGTCCCCTATCAGTCCGTGTGACTTCCTTTGCGCATATTTTCCTTACCATAACAGGCCTTGACTCTTTCATGCTTGCAATGTAGTCTGCTTCAAGGGGAAGACTTCATATCCTCTTAGTCCCTTCCCTTCCAGTATCTGATGTCCTTGTCTTCCAGCTCATCGTCAGCCTCATGAAATCTCCCTGGGGGTGCCTGGCACAGCCCCTTTGCCAACCCTGAGTGGGGTCCATGGGGTGTCCTGCCTCTACTGGAACCAGTTTTCCTCCCCATCTTGATGCACTGCAATCTCAAACCTCAAGGACTGCTTTGCATTTAGGTGGTGTGCATTTAAAATGCAAGAGCTTCTCTGTGTGTTGCTCCTATCCATTCCTTCCCCAAATCTGTGAAAGTCCCAGGCTCTTTACTGCAGCTACCATGGCAGGCTTGCTCAAATAACCATCACAAGTTGCTCTGACAGTGTGGGATTCAAGTCCTTTGTCACTGAGGTGTTCAGAACCTCTTTCAGTGGGGGCTGATGCCTTGTCAGGTTGGGTAGAAGATGTTTCTTTAGTTGCTGCAATGTCCATAGACTCTTAAGAGCAATGTCCGATTACTTAGGCATAATTAATACTCTGATAAATGAAATGCTTATGCCAATCTTTTCACCATGAATGGGAGATGCCAGGTGACTATGGGGACCTGTAGTTTCCTCTATTAGGAGTAAAAACTCCCCTTCGTGCCCAGTGAGGTGCCTCAACCATTATTTGACAAGGAAAGGGAAGAAATCAGTCCCCGAGCTGTTGGAGATTCTTCCTGGATAGTCTGGGAAGTGTTCAAATTTTCTTCTTCACCCTCACTATAGGCTTTGGGCCTGTCTTGAGTGTTTGGCCTCAGTTTTTCCCTGCAGGCTATAGGGGATCTAACACTGATGTTCAATAAAGTAGCTGAGGTGAGGCTGAGACTCGACCCAATGAAAACATACATCCAACCAGCAAGTCTCTGTAGGTGCATGTAATACCTGTGGTGCACTTTTAGCATCAAATTCTCTGCAAAATGTCATTAGCAGAGAAAGAAAACTAAAAGAAAAGGTCTCCATTATTAAATTATTCTGCTGTTGTCAGAGTGACCACTTCCTAGTGGTGCTTAAAGAGAAATCTTGTTATCAGTACATTAATCAGCTGCATTTTTATAATGAGCTATGGAGGTTTCATAGTGAAAAAGCAGAAGTGACCATTAGGGTAAAAATTTAGGATTTTGGTCCTGATAAATGAATTTGTAAATATTTCTGAGGTTTTCTGCAATAGGGACTTGAAAAAGTGATGTTTAGCAGAAGAGGTTTTTAAAATGTGAATGAAGAAATTCTTACAGTTTATTTTATTCTAACTTTTATGGTTATTGCAACTGGGATACTTGCAGAAAATAGATTAACAAAATCCCTGTAAACAAACAGAAAATTTTTCCTGGTTTCAATTAGCAACATCTGACAGAATTCAAGTAAAGATCTCTAAACATAATTTAAAGAAGGGAAAGAAAAACTTTCAGGGGGAGGAAAACAGAACCAAAACTTGGCAGGTTGGAGGACAGGCCGTTTTCAGGCTGTAATCTGTGTGTACCAATGGGGGCCTCTCACTTCCTGGCTAATGAAGGCTGTGGTTTTATTAGCTTTGTTTGCGATTAAGGGCAGCTATCACCATCTAGCAGGACGAGTTCCCACACAAAATAACTGGTCTCCCAAGCTCCTTGGACCTCTCTCCCACTTTATCTTGAAAGGTCCTAAATGCCTCCAAAGATAGCTTTCTTTAATGTGTTTTATTTTTATGTGACACAGTCACATCAGCTTTTGGAGCTGAAAATGCTTCTGCTCTCCAGGCTCCAATAATTAATTAAAAAAAGACTTATTTGGTGAGGTCACCCACCATAGATCTCGCTGAAATTCTTGCCTCACAGGAGGGGATGTTCAGTGTGTGTGCAGTGTCAGCCCACAAGGAGTCTGGGAATATGGCTTTGCAAAATAAATCAGGACATGGAGGGAGGAAGCAAGTCTTCCACCCAGAAGTCAAGAGAGAAATCTAATGGCTGTCAGATGGGTCTTTTTAGTAGCACTGGGTGAGCTTCCAGCCATGTCTGAATTGTCAGTAACGCTGCTGGTGAGAAACCAGACCCACATGGACACCCTTCACTATTTGTGTTAATCTGCAGCGTTGCAGCACTGGTTGTATTGCTTCAGTGAAGGATCTATCAGCTTTTCCACTAAATCCCCTTGTTTTTAGGGGTTTATAATGTAGACATAAACATTTGCTTTAGCTCCTGGATTGCATGCACAGACATAGAAGCTAAATAATCCCTGGAATTAGGAAGCCAAGGCCGGTAATATCACAGCGGTCCTCCACAACCTGTTGGATCAGCCTCCAGATAGACTTGGGGGCATGAAAGAAGAACCTCTCTTGGATTTGAGTTGGGGATGGAAGCTCCTAATTTTAACTCAGGCCTTGCTTGGTGGCTTGAATCCTAATCCTACAAATGCAGTTGCAAACTCCAAGTGCCCCTAGTTTACCTGGAGGAGAAAAGGGACAAATAGGACCATCCCATGGAGCCATCCCATTTCTCCTCTCTGGAGGAAAAACTCCCTCTCCTTGCTTCACAGGTAGCACTTATTGGCTCATGGTCTAGATATGACAAAAATAAACTTGTTTTCATTGAGTCTATTGCTAAGACAAGAGAAGGAGTGGAGCTTGGGTAGTGTTAAGCCAGAGGGTAGATTGTAACACTTGGAAGATCTGGACATAACAGGGGAATGAAAAGTTAGATTTACAGCATAAAAAGTAAACCCTCAGCTTTTTTCTTCTGATTAAAACAAGAAGTCCTACACCTACTGTGATGCTCTTGTGCATAATGTGTACTCAGTAACCACCATTTTATTATATTTCTCTCTGAGAACAAAATGGAGGTAAAGTACTCTGTCTTCTTCTCCACACTCACACTCCCCTTCTTTAGAAGCTGCTTTAGTTTGGGTTTGAAAGAGGAGAATTGTTTCTCATGCTAATAACAAATGGTAACTGGAGCTGCAGAAGGACCAAGAGGAACTCTATGGCAGTGTAGCCATTCCCTACAAAACCACTGTGATAGGAACAGAAGTTTCCTTCCAAAACCAGGGTCCTGTGCCCTGTGCCATTTGGTCACTGTCACAAAAATAGTGCAGAACGGTTGAGAAGCTGCTCAGCTCATATGAAAAATAGGGCATATTTGTCTCAGCCAGAGGATTTGATTTTATCGGCTAAAGGGATGAGGTTTACAGAGACGGATATCTACTTTTATCGATGACGCCGAGATCAGAGCTTCAAATCAGGCACTGCAGCCTCCCAGTTGTGCCCCGGTCAGAGGTCACGGTTCATTTTCACTGCCAGCATCACTACCTTGCATTTTCATAGGAAACTGAGGCAAAGCATTTACCCATTTCTAAATAGCAAGGACCTGCTTAGTCTCTCATTTCCAGTGGTTGCCATCACTTCCTTGATTTCCATGTGCTTACTCCATGTTGCTCCCTGGCGTCACTGACAGTGGAATTGGGCTGCTTTGTATTTTACTTTCACACGAATTCCAGAATAGTTCATGGTGCTTCCTCATTTTCTTATTTCGCCTCAGCAGAAATACATCATAAATTTAATCAATCATAAGATGTTCTTTTCATTTATTGTCAGTTAAAAACAAGTATCTTTATTTCCCTGCCACCAGCTATGTCTTTCAAGACTTGTTAATAAACAAAGAAACACAATTTAGAGAAAGAAAATAATAATCTCCTTTTTTTCTTTTTATCTAGCATAATTATATTATTATTTGTCTATAACATCCCAGAGTTGTAAGGTCTTTCCTGTAAGCAGTGTTCATACTTGGAGAAGAAAAGCATCTTTTTAGTAACAGGATGCTTTGTGGCTAAGCATGTATTATGTTTCATGGACATTGCATGGATAATAAAAAACTGAGGTTACATTTAGAGAAAAGAAGGAAAACTCTTGTATGGACTATCAAAGAAGTTTTGGGCTTGGTAACCCTGTTATGGTCTAAACCATGTGACTCTATTGCAGAAACCATGAAGCAATAAGCCTTTAGAACAGCTCATTGTATCATTATAAGTTAATTTTTCAGGGAGGAAAGAAAAAGCAGGAAGATGTGAGCAATTTTCTTCTTGTGCCTGACAAAGAGCAGGCTGAGGCAGGACTTGTCTCAGAAAAGTTTGGTCTTTTACTACCTGCAACTGCCATCTCCCCATATGGGGACTGTCTTGCGGTCTGCAGGATCCAGAGGCAGCTGAGCTCAATCCTGTAGGTTGAGCTGTGCTCATGCCAAAAGCTGTGGGATCCCCAGGAGCCCTGTGAAGGTTGTTCAGGTTCCAGCAATGAAAGATTACCTGCATTACCCAAGCCTCATAAACATCTCCTTCTGCCCTGTAGAGCCCTGTGTTCTTGTTAATTTAACTGCCCACCCTTACTGCCATCCACACTGGTGGAAAGCCCACATTAATTTTATTGGGAGCTGGAGCAAGGCCACTGAGAGCAAGGATCCAGCTGCAGCTCCAGCCTTGTAGCTCCAGTACATCTGCTCCACCTCTAACACTGCTGACTGGCCCAAGCTCTCTGGGACGATGCACTCAACCACCTTTTCTTTTCCCCCTCTCTTATTTTAGTGAAGAACGCAAATTGCACGTCGGACTTTGAGGAATATTTTGCCAAAAGGAAACTGGAGGAAGGAGATGGGCATGCAGTCAGCATAGCAGAGTACCTGCAGCGCAGCGACACAGCCATTATTTACCCTGAAGCCCCTGAGGAACTGTCTCGCCTTGGCACTCCAGAGGCCAATGGGCAAGAAGAAAATGGTGAGGCTGTAATTCATTTTTAGCCAGTATCCTGACCTCGTGCAGCTGTTGCAATTATAAATGCACTACATGCCTGGGTGTTTACCTTAAAAATTGAAGAACAGCTGCAGCGGCATGGAATTTCATGAGCAAAGATTGGGGCTGTAATTTCAGTGTATTGTGATTTTTTAGTCAGCACATTTGTATTATTTGGTGGGTGAACTGAAGAGCTGAATTTAAACAGGAGAAAGGCTGCTGGTCTACTTGGGAGTTTGGGAAGTTTTGATAGAGTTTTAATGCAACAAAAGACAGAGTAGCCAGCCTATTGCTCTCCAATGCCTTGATAAATAACTGGAGAAGAGTCAGTAGGAAGGGTTCGGTCAATGGCATAAGCAACGTAACAAGCTGGGGCCGGAATACAAATTTCCAATTGATCAGGAAAAGTATTCCTTAGTTTTCCAGCCAGCCAGGTCTGCGGGAGGAGTGATGCCCATCATGAATTTCCCTCTGGCAGGGTCCTGAGCGGGCCCTGCGAGTCTGCCGTGGGCGTGCGCGGGTGCCGGTGCCTCCCGCCGCCGGTTGGAAGCGCCGTCCCTCCCTCCCGGGCGGCAGATTGCGGCGATTCCTCTCATACCATCCCGGGCAATCAGCCCATGAGCTGCCATTGATTTGCTGACCTTTTGGCCTGCCTCTCTTTCCTCCCCCCTCCCGTCCCGGGGCGCAGACCTGCCACCTGGAACTCCAGATGCCTTCGCCCAACTGCTGACCTGCCCCTACTGCGACCGGGGCTACAAGCGCCTGACGTCCCTCAAGGAGCACATCAAGTACCGCCACGAGAAGAACGAGGAGAACTTCTCGTGCCCTCTCTGTAACTACACGTTTGCCTACCGCACCCAGCTCGAGCGGCATATGGTGACACACAAGCCAGGGACAGATCAGGTGGGGGGCTGGTTTTAAGTGATTTCTTTCTGTAATAACCCCTTAGAGAAACGATATTGCTTTGATTGGCAATCATTATTAATTTTTCATGGCATTTTGAAGATGCAGATCTTTTAATGGTAATAGCTTTAATTGAGGTCTAAATGATTTTTTGATGGTCTCTTCTAATATGATTTAATAGTCTTATGTTCACGATCGAATGAGTGTGTTAATTTCTAATTTAGAAATTTTATTTGCACTTTAACTTGACTTTAGTTTCGTTTTTATGTTCCTCAAAAAGTGAATGAAACTGTAGCATTTTAATTATACATTATTAAACATCTCAGCAATTTTAATTCCATTTTTCACCTAGTTTTACTTTGCAGTGTTGCAAATAGGAGCTCCAAGACATACTAAAAGATCCGCTAATATTTTTTCATTACTTTTTGAGTAACCTTTTCAATCACATGAAATTATGCGTATTTTGTATAATCGTTTGTTAGGCATAATTACACATTTTGAGAAGAACTCTTCCGACAGTACATATAGGCTATCATTTGTGATTGTGCCACCAGAATTGGGCATTGCTCTCATTTGTATAGCCCGGCAGCGTAACTGCAATAAATCAAGGCCGTTTTTTCCTCGATGGGGTACATGTAATATTATATCAGTGCCACATTTAAGGAAATGCTGGTGTCTCAAACAGGTGACTGAGCTTCCCTTGTGCTCCTAGATGGGCTGGTGATAGACCTGCACCACAAAATTCTTTACAGACCAGCAGAAAAAGTGCTCCTAGCTGGAGAATTACTTCTAAAAACCCAGCTTAAGGAGGGCTATGATGGAAACTCAAATGGCATGGTTAAAAGTTGAATAAATAGATGTGTGTATTGTGTCGAATTATTAAAGCTTTATGCCATATTTATTTTTCTTAAAAACCTGAAAATCACAATCAGATGGATTTCTCTTGGTAGATTTTTATCAGCAGAAGGTAAATTCAGGCAAACACACATCTTCCTAATCACACGATTTTTGCAATTAGCATTTTTAAGAGAACCGTATCTTTTGCTTGATCTTAAATCAATATAAATGACTCCAGAGCGCTTTCTCCTATTCTTTCCTTCCCATGGCTTTTCCTGTAGACAAACACATTTTCCCATGTATATTTTCCCTAACCTGATCCACCGTAAGGTTCTTCCTTTTGCCTCGTATCATTAAAAACACCAGGGGAGGGAACAAAACCCGCCTGGATATTTATACAACGTAACTGCCTGAAATTTCACATGCGAGAGCGCACTGGTACTGGCGCATTATGAATGGTAGCTTTGGTGTTGAAAAGTCCCCTCATTTGCTCATGGCATTTACAATTAGTAAATTAAAATGATTGTATCATATTAACAGTGGCACAACTAAAGTTTATAGTAGTCCTCGGAGGGCGATGGGGGGAGACAAAACAGCTGTTGCTGTTTGTTTATGCAACTCAGCAACATATGAGCGCGGGTCCCTCAATGGCGCGCGGCGGGCTGGGCTCTGCTTGATCTTTGAAGGTTGCTGCTGTTTGAACAAACCTCCCTGTGTCCCATGTAACACCATCTGTCTCGCCAGGAATGTGGGAAGAGGCAGCACACCCTCGCAGTTGTCATACCGTTTCGGCGCTGCCTTTTTTTTTTTTTTTTCCTCCTTTATTTTTTCCCCCCCGTTTTTTCCCCCCCTCTCCCTGCTCCTGCAAAAGGCTTTTGTGTCGTGGTTGCCTGCAAAAGGCTGACCTCCTACCTTGAGCATCCAGAGTGGTTGGCCACATGATTATCAAGATAATAATTATTTTTTAATTAATTATTTTTTCTCAGAAAATTCAAAGTCATGGGGTTTTCCTTGCTTGTTGCAAAAAGGTCAGCTGCCTTTGATTATATCTTTACACCACTTTTAACTTTCAACTTTCCTTTGTCCCTCAGAAGAGCACTGAGGGAAAACATGGCACGAAAGGTAGCTCAAGTCTTTCCTGCTGCTCTGTGATTTTAAAAACCATTTCCAGCAGCAGCTTATGCTGAAGACATAGTCTCTCCTGCTTGATAATGAATTAAATCTTACATGAAATGCCACTAACGACAGTGTTTCTCTCTTTCCTCCACATGCAGTAAACAGAATTTTTAAACAAGCTGAAGTCCCACATGTTCAGAATCTGCTAGGAATATTAAGAGCCACAAATCTTCTTATAAAACTGTTTCTCTCATCGTAAGATACCTTAAAGCAACACATTTCTGATGAGAGACTTAGGAAATAATTCTAAAGCAAATATCGAATGCTCATGTGAAAGTACTTTCTCATTTGTTTCGGTTTACTGCCAACATTTTGATTTTTATTGCAACACTGATGAGACAAATAAATGTACATGCAGACCTTTTGGTCCGCTTGACAAATTCAGAGTCACATTAATTTAATTTTTGTTTCTTAAGCTTGAAATTCATGGTTTCTCTTGCATAAAATTCATGTTGGTATATCTTTTTTTTTTTTCCTTCTTTTCTTTCCAGCACCAAATGCTGACCCAAGGAGCAGGCAATCGCAAGTTCAAATGCACTGAGTGTGGCAAGGCCTTCAAATATAAACACCATCTGAAGGAACACCTGCGAATTCACAGTGGTGAGTAGCGGAGGTGCTGGTGTGCTCATTTGCATTTTGTTTAATTAGCTGAGTTTTAAAGACTGCTTAAAATTTACACAGTTCTGCTTCTGGCTTCTTGGAGCTACCAAGGTATTTCATAAGTGGTATCTGAGTCATCCTCATTTATCATGCTGTTAATACCATGGTCTCGCTAAAAGATTTGGAAATAGTAAAGCTTCCTGCAAATAATATAGATTGTTTGGCAGTTTGAGTTCAGAAGCGTTCATTCATCGTTGTGCAGCAGGAACCTGAGGAGTCCATTACATTTTCCAAAATAAAAAGTCTCCCTGAGTGAAATACAACTCATATTCTCAGATAACAAGAAACTGCCAAGCCTCTCAGATTGAATGACTTGGGCATTTTGGCTCTCCTACTTGATGCAGAATTCAGCACACAAAATGTCACCAGGCTCAGCTCAGGCACAAACTAACATAGGACTCAGTTTCTCATATTGGTGTTCATATCTGGTGAAAATTCCATTTTTGGGCAGAGAAAAAAAAATCAAATTTGAACAGTCTTGATTTCATTTGACTCCCTTTCTCTCAGGGTGCGTACCTGTGATTTGCCCTGGTCAGTCTGGAGCCAATCTCGCATTTTGATGGCTGTTGCCACCTGGAGACCCTGGGTCCAAACTGACCTCAAAAGCTGTTGAAAGAGGAAGGTAAAGCAGTGGTGGTGTGTGGTCATGTTTATAGAATTAATATTTCCTTCACTACTAATCACTGGATACACAGGCGGTCAGTTAGATACCAAATGCAATCTCTTGCAATAATAGCAGTAAGAATGATAATTAACATTTGGTTTTAATTATCATTTTAGGTGAAAAACCATATGAGTGTCCAAACTGCAAGAAACGTTTCTCCCATTCTGGCTCCTACAGTTCGCACATCAGCAGCAAGAAGTGTATTGGTTTAATCTCTGTAAATGGCAGAATGAGAAACAATATCAAGACGGGTTCTTCTCCTAATTCTGTATCTTCCTCTCCTACTAATTCAGCCATCACACAGCTGAGAAACAAGCTGGAGAATGGCAAACCACTTAGTATGTCTGAGCAAACAGGCTTACTGAAAATTAAAACAGAACCACTAGATTTCAATGAGTACAAGGTTCTTATGGCCTCACATGGGTTTAGTGCAACTAGTCCTTTTATGAATGGTGGACTTGGAGCAACCAGCCCCTTAGGAGTTCATGCATCTGCTCAAAGTCCAATGCAGCACTTAGGTGTAGGGATGGAAGCACCGTTGCTCGGGTTTCCTGCAGTAGGCAGCAATTTAAGCGAGGTGCAGAAGGTCCTACAGATTGTGGACAACACGGTTTCCAGGCAGAAAATGGACTGCAAGGCTGAAGAGATCTCCAAGTTGAAGGTTTACCATATGAAGGATTCATGCTCTCAAGCCGAGGAACAAGGAGTTACCTCCCCCAATATTCCCCCCGTGGGTCTTCCAGTAGTAAGTCATAATGGTGCCACTAAAAGTATTATTGACTATACATTAGAGAAAGTCAATGAAGCCAAAGCTTGCCTCCAGAGCTTGACCACAGACTCGAGGAGGCAGCTCAATAACATTAAAAAAGAGAAGCTGCGAACCCTAATAGACCTGGTAACTGAAGACAAGATGATAGAGAACCACAATGTATCCACTCCATTTTCATGCCAGTTCTGTAAAGAAAGCTTTCCTGGTCCCATTCCGTTGCATCAGCATGAGCGTTACCTGTGTAAAATGAATGAAGAAATCAAGGCAGTCCTTCAGCCTCACGAGAACATGGTTCCCAACAAACCTGGAGTGTTTGATAAGCAAGCCCTCTTGCTGTCATCAGTACTTTCTGAGAAAGGAATGACTAGCCCCATCAACCCATACAAGGACCACATGTCTGTACTTAAAGCATATTATGCTATGAATATGGAGCCCAACTCTGATGAACTACTGAAAATTTCCATTGCTGTTGGCCTTCCTCAGGAATTTGTGAAGGAATGGTTTGAACAAAGAAAAGTCTACCAGTATTCAAGTTCCAGGTCACCATCACTGGAAAGGGCCAGTGCCAAGGTGGCGCTGGCTGCCACCAACAACACTCCCACTAAAGACTCTTTGTCAGCCAGATCTCCAATAAAGCCTGTGGACTCTATAACTTCACCATCTATAGCTGAACTCCATAACAGTGTTACTAATTGTGATACTCCTCTCAGGCTAACAAAACCTCCTCATTTTACCAATATTAAGCCAGTTGATAAATTGGACCACTCTAGGAGCAATACTCCTTCTCCTTTAAATCTTTCTTCCACATCTTCTAAAAACTCCCACAGTAGTTCTTACACTCCAAACAGTTTCTCTTCTGAGGAGCTTCAGGCTGAGCCATTGGACTTGTCTTTACCAAAACAAATGAAGGAACCCAAAAGTATTATAGCCACAAAGAACAAAACAAAATCTAATAGTGTAAATTTAGAACACAACAGTGTTTCTTCATCATCTGAAAACTCAGATGAGCCGCTGAACTTGACTTTTATCAAGAAGGAGTTTTCTAATTCAAATAATCTGGATAAAAGCACTAACCCAGTATTTGGTATGAACCCATTTAGTGCCAAACCTTTATACACAACACTTCCACCACAGAGCGCATTTCCCCCAGCCACTTTTATGCCACCAGTCCAGACCAGTATTCCTGGGCTGCGACCATACCCAGGACTAGATCAGATGAGCTTCCTACCACATATGGCCTATACCTACCCAACTGGAGCAGCTACTTTTGCCGATATGCAGCAAAGGAGAAAGTACCAGCGGAAACAAGGATTTCAGGTAAATGGTTTCAACTGTTTTCTCCTTTGAAAGGCTAGAATTCAGTATTTTGCGATATGTCCTCTTAGAGAATAAAAAGCCCAAAGCTATAATCAACATTTTCAACAAAATTAACAGAGTTTATTTAAGTTTGAACTTGGAAGATGTGGTGGAGTAGGAAAATAAATGGCAGTTAACTTAAGAGTACCTCTACTTGGATTCAGAAGCAGTACCAATTACTTTGAACATGCATAATGACCTTTGTTCTGTTAAGAGTTCAGCCGTTTCTCATTAGATTTGTGTAGCAATATAATAATAATAGTAGTAATAATAATGATGTCCATAAAAATAGTATCCTAGGAAAAAAAAAAAAAAAAGGAAAGTTTGTAGGGAAATTTATCTCTTCAGGGCATAACCACATTTCACCACAGAGAAAAGGAGAAGTGGGAGATCCTTTGGAGTCACTTCCACACTCGGGCACAAAGTTGTATCCCTCTAAGCAGATGTCCATACAGCCTCATAGATACTAGAATCCATTAAAGCCTTCAGAGCTTCTTTCTCCATATTTTTGGGGGATTGTTCACCCACCATTCATGGGAAAGTTGTGCTCTTTTCTCATGAATGTCTGGGGGATAAGAAACATTGACCTGTAGCTCCTTCCTTTGGGCCACGTACTGCTCTTCTCAGACTCTTAGTCCTCTAATCCTGCCAGTCATCTGGAACAGCTCTGAAAAAAACCCAGAGATTAAATGAAATTATTTGGAGAGGTAGCAGCCAGGGCCCTTAATCACAGACAAAGTCTTTCCCTGGACATGTAATCTGGGTCAGCCCTTCTTTGTGCCTGGGTACAACCCGTAATTCTTCCCTCAGGTCATCCCATCATCCAGAGTCAACACAGGTGTAGCAAAGGATTTTGTCCTTTGCATGCCTGCAGTGAAGAGCAGCCCACAGAAATCTTGTACTTTTATAGCCTTTTGCTGGGTGTATTCAGATATAATGTACAGAGTTGAGTTAAATGAGATTAACTGATTATAGATTAATAATTTTTTCTTACATTTGCGCCTGTTCCCCCATGTCCTATTACCGTCTATTAGTAATTTTACTGACTAGTAAATGTTTTATAGTTTCAAATGTGAAAATCAGGTATGGTTTTACATTACAGACTGTAATCCCTCTTTGCACAATAGGAGCATAAATAGCACTGCACCTCCATAACAGCTGTTCCACTATTCCAATTTACAGTACATCTGCCCTCTTTGTAAATGTATTTAAGCCTATTTAATCTTCTCTAATATTAATTAGTGCAAACCTAGTCTAAGAAAACTGAACTGTGTGATAGCAAATGGAAATGTATGTTATCATGCAAGTTTGCACTCTCTTTGGATCAAGACAAAATAAATATCAAGAAATTTAATAATTTACTGATCCACATTCATTATTGCTTAATGCTGAAGGCTGTTTTAACATAGATAGAACATTGATAAAAAGTGTTATTAATATTCCCTATTTCAAATTACAAAATTAAATATAAAAATATAGCTTGAGGCCTTTAGTCGGGAGACATACATTTAAATGGATTGCATAATAATAACATTTGTACCTAAATATAAAATTCAATTAAAACCTTTCTCAGATACAGAATACATCCAAGTTTTGGAATTTTGAAAGGAATGATCCCTTGCTTACATTTACCTCTGTAGAATAAAACAATACCTTTTGCTGGCCATGAAGAGATCCCCTTCACACTTTCTTGGAATTGTTTAGTGTTGATATGGTAAGCACTGTTGGTTTGTGCAAACCACGTTAACTGCAGAGTGCTCAATGACAGAAAGTTGGTTTGAGGCATAGCAGTAGAAGGCTCCCCGTTATTTCCACACTTCCCACCAGCTGTAGTTTCATTATTCATATCCCTAAGCTAAGAGGGACCACCGAGGCATGGTTTTAAGTTCCCTGGGATGGTTGGTGGGCAGGGATGGCGGTGGGAGCGGCTGTCGCTGACGAGTGGTTCCCTCACAGGGAGAATTGCTTGATGGAACCCCAGACTACATGTCCGGCCTCGACGACATGACGGACTCCGACTCCTGTCTGTCCCGAAAGAAGATCAAGAAGACAGAAAGTGGCATGTATGCGTGTGACTTATGTGACAAGACATTCCAGAAGAGCAGTTCCCTGCTGCGACACAAATACGAGCACACAGGTAGGGCAGGATTGAGGGTCGTGCTCTGTTCCTCACAGCCTTTCATGAGTACGTTTGTGCAGGTGCTGAGGGTTTAAAAAAAACTCTTGTGCTCTTTTCTGACTTATTTTTTTAATGCTTCTTGATGGTAATGGCTTGGTGAAGGACAGTGGGTGTGATGGGGTGAATGTTGGTGGGTGTTGTGGCAATCATTATTTCCCAGGCCAAGCCCTCTTGAAATGAGACAGGCCCTAGGACTCAGAAACAACTGCAACTTGCTCAGCACAAAGTCTGGCATGGGAAGGAAGAGTGACAGTGTATTTCTTGTTTCTTAGACACTATCTGACCCTGCTCCATTTAATCCAATAGGAAAACTGCTGCTGACGTTACCAGCATGAGAGCTGGCTCTGGCCAAGGTATATGAAAGTCAACAGCTCAGGGGGTTTCCTCTCACTGTGATTTTGCACATCAGCAGCACAAGCAGGTTGCAGTTCACTTTTTCACTTCCCAGTTAATGCCCAGGGAAGGTTCCCTTCTTTCCTGAGTAGGAAGTGATTTTTGTCTAGTTCAAGGAAGCTTGCCAAAGCTCACCACGCACCGTCAGCTTAAAAAATACTTTGGTTTGAAAAAGACCTTCCATCACACCTATGCTGGCTGTGGTTCCCCTTACAGACAGTGCTCCCTTCCCCACTGTCAGCCAGGACAGAGCTCTCTGAGGGCCACGCATTGGCTCAGCATGTTTCAGTTAGGGGAAAATGGGACCGGAGCTTCCCAAATAATAGAGATATCAAGTTATGCTGGACAAAGGGAATGTGAATTATCATCTGAATTATTGTGCAGCAGGACATAAACCAAACTCCAACTTCCTAGAGTTAGAAAAAGTTTACTCAGGAGGAAACTTGCCTTAACTTTGAAAGCTGAGTCCTGCTTCAGGAAATGAAGCAAGTCACATCATCCTTCAATCTCACCATGTGAGGGTAAAAACCTTATACCTCTCTATTAATACATCTTTCAGGCCCCACATAACACTTTGGCTTTTCACAGATGAAAAATTTACAATTCATAAGTGGACTGTGCCTTTAAAACAAAATCCTTTACTATGTTATTTTTCCTTCTTATACTTTTCTTCCAAATTTTAGGCTAATCCCACAAAGGAAAATACAAAAGGAAGTTAAAATACATGTGGGATTAGGAAATAAAATGAAAAGCAACATTTTGGACTAGATCAGCCAGTTCATTGGCAGAATGTGCTTCCCACTACATTATTCAGATCAAATTGTTTATTCAGTAGAAGAAGCTTTGAAGGCTTTACGTCCCTGCACCTTTCCTCTCCTGAATGATTTTATTACAGCCATCTGCAAACATTATGGTTTACTACACTACTACTGTAAAGCTCTTATGTTAGAACTGGCCTTCATATATATCAGGATCTGGACATATGGTTGAATCCCATAAAGTTGGTAGTCCATAAGGTCGACAGACATATGGTTGAAAGGCTGAAAATTTGACAAGCTGAAATGTGTGCAATCACCTTGATTTGCAAAATAAACTGCATTCGTAATAGCAAAAATATGTTATGGTTTTGAAGTAGCATGGGAACCTACTGCCTAGAAAAATGCCACACAGCTGCAACTCAGGGACTCTTCTCCTGCTTCTTTCCTCTGTCCCTCTTGGCTTCTCAACTTCACGTCCATCAATTTTATGGGAGTCAGCCTTACGATCCAGAACATGTATAGGGTGTCAGATTTAATACACTAGAACTACAGCACATCATCAGGCTGGAGCCTGGCATTTAGGGACAGAAAGGATGGTGTTGTGGCAGAGGCACAGGCAGTGAGAGCACTGCACTCTCCCCTGCCTCACCACAGACTTCCTCTGTGAATTACAGCAAATTGCTTCAGCTTTCTCTCACCTTCTCCCATCTTTGAAACACAGGGAAATGATACAAGCCAGCCTCTCTGGGGTGCTGTAAATATTAATTCATTATATCCTGTGATGGAGCTCACTGGATAAAGTGGGAAGGACTATTATCACGGATGTGTTTGCTTTTATGGAGCCTCGGTGCATCACACCAGTGTTTGAGCAGTTGGGAGCTCTGAAGGGCTTGGCTGGGCCAGCCCCAGCACCTCGTGCACAGCCTTCAGGAGGCACACTGCATTGGCACTCTGGCTAATGGCTCAGGTGCATCTTAAGTGAATTTCAAATTAATTTGATAGTTTCAGGCAGCGCTTGTAATTGCATTAATAACATAGGTGTGAAACTGCAGTCTGTGCTCAGTGGAAGGAACCGAGTTGAAAGTAACACCCTATTCTGCCTTTGGGGTCATTGTAAGAGCAGGCTCAGGTTTTTCAACCAACTTTTTGAAACCTAGAAAAGAGAAAAAAGCCTTTTTTTCTGAGGGTGTTGCTGTTTTCTGAGCAGCTGATCATGACCTGTTGTAGCTCCATTAAAAACATGTTTTAGGAGGAATTGGAAAGCTTTCTATCTTTCCAGGAGGAGCACAAAATAATGGATGTTGTTTATAACAATCTCTTTTTTTCTGTGTAAAAAGAATATATGTGTTCTATTAGAACTTTGGGACAATCAGATTTTTATTTGTCACCCCTTCTCAAGGTCCATGTATCTAATGCAGCCAGTGATAGAACAAGGGTTAAAAGAATCACACAGAAGCCCCTAAAAATTTATCACCGAGAAATAATTTGAAGCAAAACATTGACAGGTAAAACTACATAAGATGTCTGAATCATTGTTTATTGGTAATCAAGTGTTGTAAAGGGGAAAACAGGAATGTTTAGATGTTGCAGTGGAGCTGAGTTTCTGAGCCAGGGCAAGAAGAATAGGATTTGGCCAATTCTTTTTGTCAACCCAAGAACTTTTGGTAGGACCATGCAGCTGGCTGCAGGACAAAGAGCTCTGTGATTACCTCTGTACACCATGCCTGCCTCAGCTGGAACACAGAAGAGAAAGGGCCACAAATTTCACAATCTATAGTTTTTAATTTATGCAGTATTGGTGGTATTCTGTAATAGCTTTCAGCTTCATGGGGAGAAGGAAAATTTATTTTGTTACTGCAATGAGTGAATTGCATTGGTTCTGGCTCATCTGAAATTTAGCGTAGAGGCCACTGTTTGTTGCAGAACCAAATTCTGACAACTTAATTTTGGGACACCATTGAATTTTGAGAGAAGTTACGTGTCCCTCTTAGAGTCTGATCTTCACAAGGTCCTGTTTCCTTAAAGGCAGGGGATGCAGTGCTGTAATTAGGGTGCAGAGCATGGCAGGTAGCGCAGGCATTTAGCGCTCACATGATTTTCCTGTGGAATCTTACGGACTCATCCTAATTTGGACAGGCTGAAATTAGTTGAGCCAATATGGGATGTGTCTAATCTCAGATTTTTCCAAGCTGCTTAGCACAAGGTTCAAGACACTTTCCTTACGGAAGGTGAAGAAGGTGGTTGCCTTCACGGCAAAGCATCGGTGCTTTGGCAAGAGAAAAATTCTTTGTGCTGCTGACAAGGAAGGAAACCAGGAGTGGGTGAGTGAGCAGGAGAGCAAACAGAATGGAGCACCTAGAAATACAGAAATATCCTGGCTCCTGGTCCAGGGATGGAGGAGTAAGGTGAAGGTTAATGTTTGTTCAGCCCTCGTCAATGCCCGTGTCTGCCACACACCAGCTTTGTTGTAGCTTCACAGGGGAACTCTCAGCGTGCCTGCTCCGCAACAAAAGCTGGAAACAGTTTTTCAGAATCCTACCTAGAAATTTAAAATCCTTTCATTGTTGTTCTATATTACATCATATTCTATTTTATTACTTGTGTGGGCTGTTGAGGGCCTCATAGCTGTGCTAGGGCTTTCATCCTTTCCTTTTCCACTGTATATTTTATTAAGACCTCTTTTTTATTTTTGTAGCTTTCATGCTGATGCAAGCACTAGTTTTATTTCCAGATTGATTCTGTAAACTAAATATTGTTCTTGAGCCTGGTAGCAAATCAGCTCTCTCTGGCTAGTATTTTGAATTCCCAGCTTGGGAGTTTTCTTTATTTAGAGCTTGATTCATAAAAAATTTACATGCTATTTAAAGGTTATTTTTTCTTGCTTTACTCTGATACAAGTTTAGAATTCCCCATTTTACACTCAAATAAAGAAAAAAAAAGGATATATTCTACGTTTGTGTCTGCAGACAAGATCTCCTATTGAAAACGGAACAGGTGCAGCTTGGGCAATTATATATAAATTGCATTTATCTTACACCTTTGACTGCTTTGCTATGCTCTGGCCACTAATCCATCTCCATTGGGACTGCATCTAACATCCAAACCCCTGAGCAGCTTCAAAAGAACTGCCTTTAAAAAAAATACAAACAAACTGTCACAAAAATATTTCCTTCTTTCCTCCGAAGAGTGAGATTTCTGTTTGGCCCCCTCCCACGGAAAAGAGACCCACTTGCCTTAGGCAAAGCATGGGTGATATTTAGTCTGGGACCAGTGACAGCTTGTGATCTGATGTCTTGTGACTTTTATACCACTGCACATGGGAAATGCACAGCTTTCTAGTTAAAGACTTTTAGCCCAGGAAGATTGAGAGATACTTACTATCATAGAGATGTTTTCGTTGTTGTCTTGTCTTAACAGAAATTCAATTTTAGAGACTTTGCAAATATACCAGTTATAATTTCCCCTCTGTAGATTGAGTGCAGGCCCCCCATGGGAACCTATATTTTGCAATGAAGAAAAAAAAAGGCCCAAACATTTCCTCTAGATATTTGAGAGGGATTTATCATTTAATTTCATTGCAAAATGTGGCATCTGCATCACTCATCCATCTGACCAAACACAAGTGTTTCATCAGCCCTTCTGTGAGCTTCCTTGGGTCCAGCTCTCCTAGCTCCATCCCCCATGGATGACACAGGGGATCTCGGATGGGTTTGGATGCAACCTGTGGTGTGGGATATCAAATCTGCTTCCTTTTGACTTCTCTCTACTCCTGTGATGTTATGAATGTTGTGACACTGCAAGACAGCGATCCAGGACAAGGTGATGGCTTCAAAATGAACAAGAGTGGGTTTAGATATTAGGATTTGAGATATTAGGGAGATAGATATTAAGAAGAAAATCTTCACTGTGAGGGTGGTGAGGTTGGATGGGGCTTGGAGCAACCTGGTCTAGTGGAAGGTGTCCCTGTCCATGGCAGGGTGAAATGAGATGAGCTCTAAGGTCCCTTACAACCCAAACCAGCTGGGGATCCTATCGTTTCCTAAAGTTGTAGGTCCTCCTCATCCACCTACAATTGCGGACTTATCCCCATCCCCAGTGTAAAATACCTTAGTCCAGCTTTATTTTATGACCCACTAGCACATTGTAGGGATTAAACACTCATTTTAAATGGCTGAAATACTGGGTTTTGCACATGAGAGGAAGAAAATAATTCTGCAAATGTTCGGAAACCTGATACATTTAAAAACATATTTCAATTAGTGTTGTAACAGCTGCACACTGAGCACTGCTAAGGTATGTTGTGTGGTGTCTGAACAAAGAACTTTGCCCAAGCTGTCAGGTTCCCTCAGATCAAAACTGAGGCCTTGATATGGATGTGGTAGACTAAATAGCTCTAGCATTGCCTTTTCAGTGCTAACATAAATTAATATGAAAATACGAAGTATTTTAATCTATTCATTTCTAAATTAATTTATAAAATATGGATGATTCCCTGCCAAGCTACGTCTGTGTGTGGCATGAATGCCACGTGCAAGGGATGAGCAAAGCAGGCAAAGACTGAGGGATGAGCACATCACCCAGCCTTTGGAAGGGTGGGTGGAGGCAAGTCTGGATGAGAGCAGTGGAGGTGGTTGACTTCTGTTTGAAGAAAGGAAAAGTGCTGGGAGCTGGATGGGGCACAACTGTGGGGCGAGAATTGTAGAATGGTTTGGATTGGAAGGGGTCATTAAAACTCATCTAGCCCCTGGAATGACCAGGGAAACCTTCAACTAGACCAGTTTGCTCAGGACCCTGTCCAATCTGACCTCAAATTTTTCCCAGGATGGGACAGAGAAGGGTGTAGTGGGCATCAGATGTAGTGTGCCTTAAAAAAAAATCAGGGAATTTGAAGTAATGGAGAAGTGATGGTGGAGAAGTGGAACAAGACAAGGGTTGGGCTTGTTGATGTTAGGGAAAAGTAAGTCAGAGGGAGGGACTGAGATAACGTGGGCAGCTCAGTGAGGAGGACACTAAAAAGCTGCTGAGGAAAAGCAGAAAAGTCTGCAAGGAGCAAAAAAGAAACAAAATTAGCAACTGTTGAGATATTAGCAAGGGGACATCAATGTGTTGCTCTGAGGGTAATCAGCAGGACAACTGGGTCAGGGCAGAGGTTCATCCCATTGGGTGTTGGTAGGGCTGGGAAGATTCCCACTCACCCGTGAGGGTTTTCCACTGGCACTGCTGGGTTTGAGAGCGCTTAGGCTGAGAGTGCTTTGGGATTTTAAGCTAATTTGAGTAAGTGACTTGATCGTGCTTAAATCTCCTGAGCTAAGATTCTGGGATTTCCCCTTCGTGGCTAAACTTGTGCCCTGAATCACAGGTAGTTGACTCCAGCTCTGGATTTGGTGCACCCCTAGGTCAAGGCTGGAGGTTCAAAGCCAAAATACATTTATAGCTCAAAGCTCAGAGTTTTCTTTGACTTTTAACCAAGAGGTTAAATTGGCAGAAATGCAGATTTAGGAAATAGTTCACGCAAGTAATACGCAAGTAATGCTATAATTCAATATATCAAGTTTGAATTTTCAATTTTACTATAAAGAGAAATAAAGGAAAAAAAGAAACCTTGTATGTGTGCAGACCTAGGAAACTCTCTTACAAAGAAATGCAGTCTGAGCCCTAATTTCCAGGCATCTACTAGTTTCCCTGTCATTTAGGTTAGTTTAGCTGTGGTTTCTCCTGTATTTTCCTTGCTGCCAGATCTCCCCTTCATTTCATAACACAATTTTGGCTTCCTTGAGGATTCGTTAATCACACCTTATTAAATGTGAACTTTCACAGTGGGACTTGAAGGTAGCTGTGAATGGATAGAAAAAAAAAATAGCGTAGTCTTCGGTATTCATTCTTAACAACTTTGCTATGAAAGTGGAGTTTTTTCTATGCCTGACTTTCCATGCTCTCATGTCCCAGGGAAAAAAATCAGATCAGGTTCATAAAGGAGCAGCTTGAGTTTTCCTGGAAGTTGAGATCCCTCAGTGATCTGAAAGCATTTATATTTTTTCCTGTTGGATTTCCTTCCATGCTGGTGTTTCCTAGCTCTTTGCTCTTGGCTGGCAGTCCACCATACTCACCCTCTCTCTGCTTTTGCTTCTTTAAAATTAAAGAAACACCACACTTGTGAAACTGACAGGATGGAAGTGC
>NC_142249.1:38260887-38275887 GCF_052056855.1 Sturnus vulgaris | reverse complement strand
CTCATGGCAGGAGGGTCAGAACTAGATGATATTTCAAGTCCCTTCCTACCCAAACCATTCTATGATTCTGTGATATTTGGTGAAAGCTGAGTGTATTGCGAAGATGACAGTGACCAGTGTGGCATGGTCCTTGTCTCTCCCCCAAAACTTCCCCACCAGCATTTATGCATCCATTATTCCCTCTCATTCACCCAAACCTTATGCTTTTTCTTTTTCTCTGTGTGTTCATCTTAGCTGTTAAAGATTTGATAAGAGAAAGTTGTCAGAAATCAATTTTTCTTCTTCTAATTGCATGGGTGTGATAAAAGATCACACAGGGAATCTACAAGAATTTACACACACATGCAAACAAACAGCTGCTGTCAGTTCACATGGAGGATCAGATAAGGCCATTATCTCGTGTCTAACCTACCAGTGTGTGACAAGAGCATGGGGAGGTATATGGGACAGGAGATATGGGAGCAGGAGGAAGAGTGGTAGAAGTCATGATGAGTAAATTCAGAAGGAAAAAACCCATGTCTAGATTGTAAAAATTATCTGAAGATTTCTGGTCTAAGGGAAACCGGTGTGTTCAGAGATAGTCCTGTGCCCAGTTGTCTGGTTATAATGCAGAGTATCATGAAGAAATGTGTGCATGGGGACAGGCTGTGCTGTACCAACATGTGGCTGCCCAACGTGAGGCCCTGGTCCCCTTCACTCAGGAACAAGTGCTTTGGAAAGGGCTTGTCCCAGATGGGGGCAAGAAGTAAGTGTTGTGCCTTTTGTGATGGGGCAACTCTTCATCAGTGAGCTGAGCACAAGTCCTCTGCCAGCTGCAAGAGAGAGGAGCCTGGAAAGGGATTTTTATTAGTATTTTGTATTTATTTTATATACATATGTATATATATATATGTATGTATATATATAAAATATATATTATAGTAGATAATTACTATATAACATATTTTATATATATATATATGAGACATATTGAATATTAACTTGTTCCTCTTGGCAGCACAATACAAGATTTGTGTAGTCACTGTTTGAACTCTCAATCGAAAACCATTTCCTATAGAGACACTTGAGTATACAGTGACTCATATTTTCCTCATGCTGTTGAATATTTTGGACCAAATCTTATCCCATCAAGATGCAGGTGTGGTAAGACAGCAAAACAGGAAAGAAATCCGTCTAGAAATCACATTTGAGTACCCAGAAATGCCATTAGGCTCAACAGGCATCCTCAACATTGTGAACAGCCTGCAGAGAAGAAGTAGATGTGGTGAATAAATAAGGCAGACTGAAGACAAAGGCTTAAAATAAAAGTGTTTATACACTGTTAACTAGAAGGTACCAGATAGGATAAAAAGCCCACAGGATGTAAAATAACAAATTCAAGATGGGAACTTTTAGAGGTGTCTTAAGGAAAGCCATCCAGTACTCCCGAGGAAAACAGCACTCACCAGAGCAGTGACACTGATGGCACGTGGTGGATGAGCTTCTGCCAGGGACATGTGGAGACATTCATGTAGAAGTTGACACCTTTCCCTCTTGCACATGTGAAAATGGGCTAACTTCACGTTCATGCAGGCTGTGGTTAAGTTTGGGAGCAGATAATACTCTTTTAGAGTCACAGAATGATTTAGGTTGGAAAAGACCTCTTGAGGATTGCAGAGTCCAGCCATTCCTCCAACGCTGCCTAGCCCACCACTAATCCATGTCCCCGAGTGCCACATCCATGGGGCTTTTAAATCCCTTGAGGAATGGTGACTCAAACAAATAACAAATAAGAAAGCGAATGAAATAGTTTGAGAAGTTCAGCATTAAATGGAAAGACAGCTTGGAAGTGCCCTTTCTTTGGTTGTTCATTCAGTGGTGTCTAATCTTGAAATATCTACCTGCAGCAAGGGAATTTGAGGCACTGAGCCCTTCCAGTGGAAGATGTGTTGTTCACTGTTTTGTAGGAAAGTCCAGCATGTGCTGAAGGTGTGAAAGTTTTGCTTTAGTGGAAATCTCAGGATCAATTTCTCCATTTCAACATGTTTTCTCAAAGGGCTATGGGCAGTTTATAGTCCAGAGGAGCAAACATCTCTAATTTTGATACTAGCAAAAAGAGATGTTCTGTGTTACCTTTTCATTCTTCAGCTGACAAGCCAGATAGAATTTTGAGTAATTTGTTGTGTTTATAGTATAGGCAGAGCCTCAAGTAAGTGCTCATTTCTTAGTTTCCCTCCTACCTGCTCTCTGGTTAAGATGTGGGTAACTAGAGACTCAGAAATACCATTGTGTAGTCACAAACTAAACAAAAAAATACAGTTTTGAAAATTTTAAGACCAACACTTCATGCTGAGATAGAATGGCAGGAATTAAGTGAGGGCTGTGAAATTCACCTGTGAGGCAGTGAGACACCACAAGAGGAAACGGCCTCGAGTTGTGCCAGGGAGGATTAGGTTGGATATTAGGAAAAAAATCCTCACCCAAAGGGCTGTCAAGCTCTGGCAGAGGCTGCTCAGGGCAGTGGTGGAATCCCCATCCCTGGAGGGATTTAAAAGCTGTGTGGGTGTGGCCCTTGGGGACAGGGGTTAGTGGTGGCTTTGACAGTGCTGGGGGAATGGTTGGCTCAATGACTTTTGAGGGCTTTTCAGAGCTAAATGATTCTGTGATGCTCTGACCTTTTAGCTTTCCCAAAAATTGCATGTTTGCCAGTCTTTCAGAAGGATCCACAGAGGACAGTGAAAGTGTTTGGGTTTGAGTGGTGTTTTTTCTCCCCTGGTTTCAATTGCCTGGGCTCCTTATTAATTGTTGAAGCAACATTTGCTCCGTTGGCATCAGCAGTGTAGGAAAGGAGAGGGGAACTATCTCAGAAATACAAAGAGCTGAGATATTTTGTGATCTCTTCCCACTCAAACGTATCCTTCAAATCGCATTCCCTCAGTCAAGGGAAATAATTTCAGTTACCGTGGCCACAGTAGAAAGCAGCCCTCTTTTTGAATGCCTTTTTTCATTACTGTAGATATGTTTCTGAGATGAGAAACGATGTTTCTTCTAATTACGGTTACATGTAGTTAATTTCCTTTTCTTAAAAGCTCAGTGTGAAAGGCAGTTTCCTTTAAAAAGGGAGGGGGAAAGAAAAAAGTGATACAGCTGATGTTCCTGTTGCCTTAGCAACAGATTTATTTATTAGGGTCTGAAATGACATGAGTTAATATACCACATACCTGCTGATCGGCAAACTCTCCTATTTCAGCTCCAGTTGACAATTAAGTCCTGGACAGCTACAGCCAGGGGTTAATGTTACTCATTAGGAGAACTAGGTCATTACTGGGAAATCAAGGCACTTAAGGCAGCATGGATAAAATACAAAATTCAACATCTCAAGGAGTGAGGGGTTTTATGTTAATTAACCTTATTTTCCTTTCATTAAACAAAAAAAAAAATCTTTCATATATGCATATGACAGTGGATCAATTAATTGGGAAAGGAAAAAAAAAAAAAGAAGTAAGCTGTAGTTTACTTTCCTCTCCTAGTTGTCTTCATTTCCTTTGGAAGGGTTTCATTATTTTATGGAAAATTCTTATGTCTATATGATGAGTAAAAAGGGTATTAAAATTAAGAAGGGAATCATCATGGAAATCAGCTTTACCACAAGGGAATGAGCAAATAAAAGCCTTGGAAATGAAAATAAATAAGCTTTGCTAATACCTCACCTAAGGAGCAGAATATAAGCCCATCAGAGCTTGGAGATATTTAGAGGTACTTCTTTGCTTCTTTATTAAGCAGTTACATAGTTATTTGACCTTCAGAAACCGAAACTTTAGAGAACTAATTCAAGTTGTTGGCAAATATTCTATTTACAGGAAGCTGATCAGTGGCGTAGCCAACAGTAACTCCTGTAGTTAGTAATTGGCTTCTGATTTCCAGGAAAATTAAATATATTCTCTGAAAGTTTTATTAAGATATCTGAGTGGGAGTTTTAACTTGATAAGTCATAAGTGATTTAATAAAGCTCTCCTGAAAGCCTTTATTTACTAACTTTTAGCAGAGTTCATTCTGATAGTGGAGAACTTAATAGGCTGAAAAAGAATCATATTAAAATGAAACTTTTTTTTTTACTCACTGCTCCCCCAAATACACTTGGTTCTTTCACTTCCTCTATGCACTTTATTTTCTGTATTTAAGCTCTGTTGCCCAATTCTGCTTAGTATTGTATTTCAGCCAATTTGATGTAAAACCTTTCTTCGTTCCTGTGAAGTCAAGGTTGAAACAGCAACTTACCTGGTCTGCACATAGTGAACCATTGTATCAGGTGGGAAGAGCACTGTTCCCTGTAACAAAAGCCAGATTAAAACCCCACGGGTGTTTTTCATCTGCATGGGGTAGTTTTACTCTCTGATGCACCTTTCTTTAAATATAATAAACATGCTGAATGATATCAAGATTCTGCCTGAAATATCACAAAGAAACTCTCCTTCAAGGCCAGGTTGGATTGGAGCAGCATGGTCTTGTGGGAGGTGTCCCTGCCCATGGCAGGGGTATTGGGACAAGATGAGCTTTAAAGTCCCTTCCCACCCAAACCATTCCATGATTCTGTGATGCTGTGATTCCCTCTGTGCTATCCAGATGCTCACAAATCAGCCTCCAGAGCCTGTTACAATAAATGCTTTAGCCATGGTTGAAAAACTGATTTTGACTTAATGTAAGACTACAACTGCATCACCTAGACAGTTGAAGAATATTTAAGTTTGGAACAGATGCATCACAGATTGTCCTAACAGCTCCAGTAAGATTGGCTCTCCCTTTTCCCAGAATGGGAAATTCATTTTATGGGGGATTTTTTTTTCCTCCTGTATAGTTGTGAAACCCAAGCGTTTGAGCAGAATCACATATGAACGGGTGGGATTGAGGAGTCCTCTCAAGGCTTTTCCCATGGCTCTCAAATAATTCCTTTTCTACTCCATTTACCTAATTTGGTTTTGGCCTTTCAAACCTCATCCTTCTGTCTTTGCCAGGCTCAGTTCCCTGGGCATCTCCTCACACATAGTCTTGTGCAGCAAATTTACACCTCACTCTTCTCTAGTTCCTCAGCCTTTCTCTGTCTCCATCACTTCACTCCTTGTCTCTGCAAGGAACCTTCTACAACACATCCAAGATACAATTTGCAGTTTTACTAGGTAATGTTGTGTTTGAGCTTTTTTTTTTTTTATCTTCATATGTTCTGGAAAACCTTGGACAGGATTTTTCTAGAAGATTATAGTCCAAGATAAGTCTCAGTTTTGGGAAACATCATAGGCAAGGACAGAAGAGGTTTTGTAATGCAAAGTCCCTAGCAAACTTAGCAGATGGTGCCACCAGCCCCCTTTGTAAGTCACAGCACCCTGGACCAAAGTATGGGAATAACCTTCAAGAGACAAAATTCAAATATTTCATAAGCAAGTGATCTAATATTTATCCTTATTTTCACCAGTAATAGGAGGGTTATGTTTCTTCCATCAAAGCTATTTTTAATTAATTTCATTTTCTTGCCACATGCAACTGTTCAAGTCTGTTCTCTTTGCCTTCTTCTCCTCCTTGCTCTCTTTTTTTTTTTCATATTTTGATACTTTTTTGCCCCTCCCTGTGTTCTCTAATCGCTGTTTTTTCTCGGCTGTGTTTGTGCAAACCTGACTCAATGCACTGAGTTGATTCCTCATTCTGAAAGCAGTGAGATTTGGAGTTACTTTAATCTTGTGGAATAATGAGTTTCAAGCCTTGGTGCCAAGAAAGTTCCTGTTTAGAAGCTTCTTCCTTGGTGATCCCAAAAGGATGAGTTATCTCGGGTACCTGAGCTAATTCTTCTCAGGGCAATGCTCAGCAAAGAGCAGGATGAGCTTTTTGACCCATGCAGGGCATCTGGTGGAGTTTTACCTGGCTGTAGATTGGTTGTGTGAATCCATCATGGAAACCAAAGAGGGGCCACAGGGATCACCATTCCCAGGAAAATCTGTAATAATGTAGTTTTTATGTAGTAATTTATATATAAATTTATAATTATGTACGTTTTCTGTTATTTCAAGGAGCTGCTTTAGTAGACTGTTATCCACTTAATACCATATTGATAACTATCTTATGATTGCCATGACATGACCTTTTAACAATATTTTGTAGTTGAATTGCAGCAGGATTGCATATGTTGTGTATGGTTATCAGGGCTGTCAGGGTTGCTCAGATATTTTATGACCTCCCAAAACAACGGGAAAACCTTTTATTATGTTACCTTTAAAACACTAAAGGAAGTTAATTTTATTGTTGTTGTTTTTTTTTTTTAATAAACTGTTTGAGGTAGTCCATAGCATGCACAGAGTTTTGTTGCAAATTGAAATAAAGTGGTTTTGGGTGTTTTTTAATCAGAATCCTCTACTTGGGGACAGCCAGACTGGCCAAGCTGGAGTAAAAGAAATGAAAGGCACTGGAATGAAAGTGCATTGATTTTTACACCAAGGTAACTGAGACCAAATGGTGGTCTTTGTCTTCAGAGCTTAATCTCCCTTTAGGAAATAAGCAGGAGGCTCCATGACTGATGCTGATCCTGAGATTTCTTTGGTTAGGGGACGTGCAATATTTTATTTTGAGTTTTTCTTCATGAATTGTGAGGGGAGAAGAAGAATCTAAACAATAAACTCCCAAGGTTCTTTCTTGTTTCTTTTTTTATGAATCTCTTGTAGATAACAGGAGATAGGAGAAAATGCTTTTCCAGCGTAAAGCAAAATGCCACCCATTTTTCTCAGGCCAGCAATTTGAACAAATCAGAGGGTAAAATACACACTCCTCACTGTAAATACGTCATGGGCTCTAATAGAAAATAAAACACCGTATTTGCCAGTACTGTTTGGCTGCTTTTTGCCTCTCCAGTGCCATTTTTTAATTCCTTGGCTTGCAGAGGTGTTCTGAAAGCACAGGCAAGGATCAGGACCCTTTTTTTTGCTTGTAGGACCTACAAATTGCCAGCTAAAATTTATTCTGTAGGGTCCTTTTTCATACAGAAACATTTTCTTCTACTTGACTCCATTTTCTGTGAACTGAGGGAGTATTAGATATTGTGGTAACTTTTGATGCTGATGATGCCAGACAATGTTTAGAGGCACAATTACAACAAAGACATTTTGTAGAGCAGATCAGCTGAAAAAGAAAAGTCACTGGACTTAACTACATATTTACAGTCTACCTCAACCTCATCTTGGAAATGTAAAAAGATGGAAAAATATTGTGATAAATTGAATAAATGGAAAGCAATTAACTTTTCCTTCATGTTTGCATTTTCATAGTTATTTCTTTTTTTTCCCCTGTTTCTTTTCTAATTGTGCTTCCCTGGCAGTAACATTTCATTTTTTTGCAGTTATCATGAGCATTGTTACCAGAATTTGGTATTAGAATTTTAATTTTTTTTTGTCCCGTTTTTTTCTCTCATAATGTTAACATAGAAAATGTATATTAAAGTCATTTGATTTAGGAAAGTCTTCTGTCCTCTGTGAAAATAATTACTGGAATGTATTACATTTCATGTATTGAATAGGCTTGTAACATGAGTCCTCTTCTTTAAGAAGAGTATTATTCTCTTAAAGTATTTACTGACTGTGATTCTCACCATATTTCTGTAAGTGAAAGCTCCTCTAAGACCGTATCTTGCAGATGGGGAAACCTGGGCAGAGCTGTCTTGTGGAAAATCAGTGTAAGGAAAAGGCCAGAATTCTGCAATTCTCTGGTTTATCTTTTGTGTCCAAACTTCTAATTTCTAACATCATAATTTGATTATAATGAACCAGTATTCAAAATTTTTTGAGTTCAAGATTTAATGTGAAATATCAAAGTGTAATACAGTGCATAGTATAACAGAGGGAAAAAATCCCTGATGTTATTTAGATTAGGTTAGGATGAAGTGGGGCCTTGACTTTAGCTCTGTGGAGTATGTATAGGTCTTCTATTTACCTTTTATTTATCATTTTCCTCCTTGTGTTTAGTTATTTCATACTTTTTTAGTTTTCACCAGGAATATTTTAATATTTTTTAAATATTTTTTCCTCCTCTTGTGTTTTTCTTACTCTTTGAATTGCTTTGCCCAGTATCTCTGCTTTATTTGATGCCAGACTTGTTCCTCATTACTTTAGTTTCCCAAAATGAAAGGATCAGTGTCATCCACATCAAGGTCTGTGTCTTGGAAACCTCATTTCCTTTATTTTTAATTATTGATTCTGTGCTCATGGACTTCCCCTGTGCTCTGCTCCAGCCGTGCCTTTTCCTGGCTAATGTCCCCTGTCCCCTTCTTTTCTCCCAGGATGTCTCTTGGCTCACCAGTCCTGATCTCCATGATTTCTCCCCAGCTTCATCAATAACGAGTGATTCTTCAGTGGCCTATTTTAGCACCTATTTTCTATCAATCATTGTAGGCAGGTAGAAATCCATCTTTTACCTTCTGCTATATGTCTTAACAAATATTAAAAAAATATATAAAATTGAAGTGCTGCTTCAGCTTCTGAGGATTTTGTGCCATTTCTCACATTTGTCCATCTGATGTGAAGGTGATTTTGGGGAATGGGGAGGCAGAAGGAGCTGCAGCCAGTGTGATTTAAGGCACTACCTGCCCGCAAAATTTGGGATTCTCTCCCGCTGAAAATCTCCCATGCCAAATGTCCTAAGATTAAAATCAACCCTTTTAATATTGCTTTTATCAGGGCTCAATTGTAACTCTTTCAGAATGTGCAGCACCTTAATGGTGGGACTCCATGGTCTTCAAAGTCCTTTCCAGCCCAAATGATTCTGTCATTCACAGAGATGTCACCACAGGGCTGTGGCTTTCACAAGCATTACATGGCATTTATGGAGTATTTTCTCAAACATTAAGACTTTTTTCCCTGCTTTTGCACATTTCTTTTTTTTGCTGATAAATGTTTTAATCCCAGATTTTAATATATATTTTTAATAGACTGCATTTATTTCCCCCCTTTGAGCAAGTCCTTTGGCTTGCAACTCTTCCACTTTCTAATTGCATTGCTAGATGTGCCTTCCTCCAAATTCTAAATAACTGTGATTATCACTATGTAGGATAAGTTTACATAGACTTAAAAAATTAAACTAAAGTCGGAGAAGACCATATGGGTCTCTTACTGAATTTCACCCAAATTCAATTGATGAATATTCATTGAATAATGTAAAGGGCCAAATTCTGGTTGTTGTTTTTTTGTTTGTTTGTTTTTTTCTTTAATAATGTGTTTCCCATCACTGGTCAGGGATGTAAGTGAGAATAACTCCAGTTTAGGTGTCCATGTACTCTGCTTCCAGTTCCACCAGTGGGTAGGGCTCGAGGGCTCAGGCTGAATTCCCAAAATCCCTGAAGAGCAGAAGGGTGTTTTGGAGAATGTTGCCATTGGTTGTATAGAGGAGCATCATCATAGTGCTATGAGGTTGCTTTTTAAAATCACTTTAGGCTGAAAAGTGGGATGTCAAGTCATCAATTAATCCTGACAGCATCCTTCTGTAGTGAAAAAATAATATTGTCACACCCATTTTGTGAGCAGAAAATCTAAGGCAGAGATAATAATGGAGACTCAGTAGTGGGGGTGCTGCTCCCACCACACTCCCATTCCCTGCTCAAGGACACTTATCAAAGTTTTATATCAGATTACAAAGGGAAGTCACTAAATCAGGATGAACCCTGGGCCACATCCCCCTATCCAGATCACTAAATATCAGCCAGTTCCTAAGAGAGACTTCAGATGTCTCTCTTAAATTGTGGGTTAGAGTCAATAATGACAAATCCCAGATAAAAATGAGGGCTGTGTAGTATTTGAACATGGAGATTGAATGTTTCCAAGGCAGGACTCTCAAATCTGAATGTAGATGTGGTGTCTGTGCCTGTTTTGTGGCATTACAGCTGTAGTTTGGTCATTCTGATGTTTTCATGTTCTTAAGATGAAATTTAGAGCATCTTCTTACCATGCCTAGTTCTTATTTTTCCTTTACCAGATGCGTATCAAATCAAGTGAGAATACAAAGGCATTTCAAATACCTCAACTAAACAACAAAGCCAGACCCTGGAGTCACATTAGCTTGATTTTTCCCCAAACATAATATCTTAAAAGAAAAGTTTGCATTTTAATATCAGGCTTTTATACTGTTTTGCAGTTCTTCTTCAGGAAATGGAATATATATAATTAATACTGTTTAATAAAGCTCAAAAATGCAACAGATGCAGCCAAAAGTGCACATCATTTTGAGCAGATCTTTACAGAACAGACATTCCATATTGTGTTCATCTTTTTCCACGATCACTGCTATGGCAATCTGGTGTGTTTAGCAGTTGTTGCTGAGTAAGGCAGACTGGATTGTATATGATTTTCTCCATGTCAGCCAAGAAACAGAGCTCTCTCCTTTTTGATGAAGCTAAGAGGTAGTCTTGTACTATTTATTTTTTTTTTCTACCAGGGGCAGCTAATACCTTCAGTATCCTGCAAGAATAATAATACACTGTAGTCTGTAGGTGCACAGGCCAGGAGGTTTCTGGAGGTCTTAACTGAGAATAAATGCTTGTGGTGTGTAGAAGTCACAGGAGCTGATAAATACACTTAAGATGAGCTTCCCAAATAGAAAAGCTACAAGATTCACAAAATTAAAATGTGGGAGTGTCACCTAAAAGGGAAACATTTTATATGGGGGGATGGAAGGAGGTTCACCTACAGCAGAAAACCCGCAAGTGAGGCTCCAGTGCAGAGGAAATGTTTCCCCTTTCAGCATTCCTTCTGGGTGCCAAATTTTCCTTCTGTTCTTCCCCACCTATTAAACAAAGCTGCAACTTCCAATTCCTATCAGTTTTCCTAAATATGTGCAGCTTATGTGGCTTCGCCGAGCTGTAAGGCTCCGTGTTCTCCTGCCAGCTCCTTGACAATGTGGCTCCAACAGCATCCTCCACTTTTGGCTGCCTCTGGGACCCCTGGTCTCTTCTGGAAAGCGAGAGGGAAAGCATATCCTTAGCTGGAAGGACTTTTTGTGACTGTGAAGCTGATAGCAGGGCTGTGAAGAGCTTGGAAGGATCCCTGTCAGCGTCGTGGCTGTCGAGTCTGCTGGCTCGGCGCGCGGGGACGCGCCGGTCCGCCGGGACGAGCCCGGCCAGGGTGGGCTCGTGGCATCACTCACCAAGCACCCTCTAAAGCCTGCCCAGGGGAAACTGAGGCTCAGGGGAAATTCTGTCATTAATTACACCAACTCCCAGCATCGTGGAAGTTTTCCTTGCAGGCATTCACGACGGGGATGTTCTCTTCCAGCCAAATCCAAATCTGTGCGATCCGGTGTTGGCTCTTGGAGCTGGGCATTTGGAGGGAGCTCAATACTGGCAAAAGTTTCTGCACAGAAGTTACCTACCAGAAACAGGTGGCTCTTTTTAAGCGTGAGGATGCAGCAAACTAATAGTCACAGATCTGGGGTCTTTGAAACTGGGAGAAATCCACCCTCCAAACCCCTTGCATCCACTTGGGTTACTGGAATTGCCAAGGAAACTCCTGGTTCACAGATGTGAAAAAAATTACAAGACTTATGCAGCGCATTCCTCCTTATTATTGGGAACAAAACAAATTGGGGGGATGGAGGACTTCTTAAAGTGATGATTGTCTGGCTTTATTTTAAGAAAATGGGACTAATTCTGAAAACTCCACAATTCCTGGAAGTTTCGCAGCCTAGGGAAGTCACATTAATTATAAGATTAATTTATTTTAATTCCCTAAACCAAAAATATTGACTGAATGAGAAATTAACATGTGTAGAGCTGCAGATGTCATTTGGCTTTAGATTTCCTGAATGATATAATTATTAATCTTTTATATAGTAGTGTGAGAGACCTACAGATTTCATTCTACAAAATTACTCTGTGAAGAAAGACACCAGGACAGCTGAGATATAGATTTTTCCCTTAATACAGGAAGAACGGTGGAATTTTCTAAATAATAAATAAAACCAAAATATTTTAAAGGCATATGGTGCACATCTGTTGAAATACAATAATTTGAAGCAGAATAATTAAATGCAAGATATAATATTCACCTTAGAGTGAGGAAATTATCTCATTCCATTTTTAATATAACTGATTTGGGAATTTTAAATCATTTGTGATACCGTTTGAACCTTTCATTCTATGCCAGTAAAGAACAGTAAAGACTGGAAAATTGAGGGATAGATTTATTTTTAGATAACCTAACTTGCATTTCATGTCATTGAGTGTCATACCTATACAAACTTTTAATATTATCTTCAATTGAAATTATAAATAAGTACAAGTTTCTTATATTGTGTTTTAATTTCTAGTTAACGTCTTAAAAATCTAAAGGTAGAAAATGCATGATGGTTGTTTATTCCTTTCTTTACCTAAAGCACTGAATGGATTGGAAGCTTTTAATAACTATAGCATGAATTCCTAAAATTCTAGTTTGAGAAATTCTGTAGGTTTAGGAGAAGTTTTTGTTTAATCTGTTTTTCCTGGGGAAAGAAAAAATTGTAATGGAAGTCGTATACGTATTTTTTGGAAAAGGAGAAAAAGAAAACCCAAAACCTTTTATTTCCTACCCATTTTCAACCTGATTTTGCCTTCAGGTAAAAAAGTCCTTCTCACTTTCAAAGCTGATAATTTGAAGAGTAAATGCATTGTTTGAGGACAAAGGAGAGAGAGAAGAATCTGATGAAACTGAGATTTTACCCCGAGTATTGCACTGAGGAAAGTGTTCAGCCATGTGGGAGAAGCAAAGAGGGAAATTATTTAAATAAATTTAGTCCCCAAAAGTGTAATTTTAGCAGAATAATGTTCTGATAAATAAAAAAACCTTCCATAATTCCACAACTAAATGTAAACAATGCTGAGATAAATTCTGTTTGTTTTAAGGGAACATGACAAAGATCCTGAAACTTTCTTTAAAGTCCTGATGAAGCTGAAAGAGCAAGATCTGCCTTTCCAAGTGTCTGTCCTTGGAGAGACTTTCAGTGAAATTCCAGGTACCTTTCCTTTTTTTCTTTATTTTAAATTTACCATAATATAGATACTTCCAGAAATAGCTTTCATTTATATACTTTTTATCTTAAAGGATGTGCTTAAAATTTTCCTAGTGGTGAAACTAAATAATATTGATACATTGTAAAATTAAAATTATTAAAGACAGTAAGCGTTTTTTATTTTACTTGGCAGAGCAAGACCTTATTTATGACTTGTGGTTCAGTAACACTTCTGTATTTATTTAAATAGAGAGATAGCTGTGGGTGATTGGATGGTTCAGATAGGAAGCAAAATCTTTCAGGTCAAGGTCACTCATCTGAAATCCTGACTGAGATTTTAGCAGGTGAAAACACTTAGTTCCCTCTCAAATGTGAGGTTAAGGACTGCTGTGGAGAGCTTCTGGCTTATATCTGGCATGAAAGTGGTCATTAATCTTTAATATTTTTATACCACTCTTTTGGACAGTCCTTCCATTTCTTGACTTCTACAGAACCACAACTCAGTGAACAGTTTCACCTGTCTGGAAAATAAATAAATTTTATTTAGACACACAGCTTTGTGCCTGAGATATTATGGCAATAAAAAGAATAATCAAATCCTGTACTGGGTGCACTTGTAATAAATTAAACCTTTTTAAAATGTACATTAATGACAAGCAAGTGTCAAAATATCCCATGTTTTAGCTCGTATGTGAATTCCAAAGTGTAGACTTGCATCCCTCGGCCTCATGAGTCTGTAAAAATAGACTGGGGATTAGTTTATTTTGTCAGTTCTGTCATATCTGCTGCCTCCTGGACTGGTGATATTTCAATTGGTTTAGTTTTGATTTTGCCATTTTTAAGACACCAAGAAGTTGATCTGATCCAAATAACTTTTGGGTCCCCAACTGAGACACAGCTGGTTGGAAAAAGAGGTAATAATTCAGAAGCAGAAAATTCTTCATGTTTTCTGTCCACTTCCTTTTTAGACAGTTTTCTGAAAGCCTGTTCTTCCAGGCAAGCCTTATCACAGATCCCAAGGCAACGTTGCTTTCCAGACTGAGCACACCAGATTTCTTAGAAGGAGAAATTTCTAAGGAATATGTGACAGATAGGAATATACAATGGTGCGCTGCGGGAACAGATTCTATTGACACTCATTTTGGATGTTGTTACATATCTCATTTGTGGCTTCAGTACTTATGAATAATGTAGATCATCCTAAATTTATGCCAGTATATCAAATCTATATGCCGCACCTCTTGTCTTGTCAGTTCATTCATCCTCGTGTATAAATAGTCTATAGAAGGGACAATGTGGTGAAATGTGTCTCATCACCATGGGTCTGATAGGGCCACACTCATACAAATGACATATGCAGGTCATTGCTAACAAGCACCAATAAAACCTGTTGCACATACTTTATTGAAAATCTAGTTAGGAGGGGTTTTGCAGGTTCTTTTTTTTTTTTTTAATAAACCGTTGGCACTGTGTTTCCGCTCCCTCCAATTACGGGACCAAATTCCCTCATTATTATAAATGTCACGTCTGCAGTTGTTGGTGACAGAAAAAGTGGATAACATACTTCATAATTTGGCAACCATTCATGTAGTTGAAACTACTATTTTTCAGTAGCTTGCTGGTTCAAAGCACACAGCAAATATCCAATAGGAAGTTAGGAAATCTGTACTTTTCAGTGCTGCTAAAGCTTGGCTTTAGACTCTAAAGCAGCGAAGAGTTACAACTTAAGGGTTTAGACAGATGTGCTCTGGAGGGGCAGATCCTTCCCAGGGGAAGAGAGTGAAGAGCCCCATAACTGGCTCTGTTTGGGATTTGTCAGCAGTGAGGAGGGAAGGCTGGCAGTGTCCCAGTGATAACCAGAAGTTGCTCCTTATGAGTGGAGTTGTTGTGCCTATCTCATCTTTGATCATCACACACGTACTAGCATCATTTCAGTTGGAGGTTTCCTTTCATTGGTGCTCCCCTGTCCTGGGGTATGAGCTACACTCTCCATGTGGTTTTACAGTCCATCAAATT
>NC_142249.1:38173387-38255887 GCF_052056855.1 Sturnus vulgaris | reverse complement strand
CCCATGCAGACGATATGATTAAAAAGCAAATATTTTAACATAACTTAGTGATCTGAGCTATTACTGAAATGTCCACAGTTTCACTCTTTTTTTTTTTTCCTCCTAGATTAAAGAAAACTTTAAAAATCTATTTGCTTTGACATATGACACAATATTTAAGAACTGAAATCATCAATTAAATCACACATCAGAAACATTTCCCTTTGGTAAAAAATATAGTGCTAGACGATGTACACTTTGAAATTGTTGTTAATGTTTAAAATGCAATCTGAAGTGCATATGTTATTTAAAAAAAACAACATAAATTACAAATTTTAAAAGTTTATGAAAAAAACCAGCAGTCATTACTTAGCAAAAGCATTTGCAGAGAAATGTGTCTTTGGGGTTTGTGGATATGCATAGTTTTCTAGCATGAAAGCTGAATGTGTTATTCTTTATTTTCTTTTTTTTTTTTCCTGTTTAAAATTGAGTAGATCTAAAGGGAACAGAGTCCTTTCAGGGTACCTGTAAATAAAGTATCAAACCTGACATTCACATGAAGGTAGCTAAAGCCTTTGGGTTGTCACTGAAAATAGAAAAGGTGAACGTTGACGAGATTTCAGATTTTTTTTTTTTTATTCTGGGGAATGAGAGAAACTGAAGTTAAAAATAAAGTCCTCGTATGGTCAACATGTTGGAGGAAATTCAAAGCCTCTCATAAAATAAACATATTTTAAGAAGTGTTTTGAATTTCACTGTGTAATTTCTGGCCAACAGAAATTACAGTTGTATCTTTGGAGGGACGTTTTGTCAGATCAGTGGTCATTATGTGAAAAAAATAAACTGAAACCTGGATGCCTTTAACCCATTCAGCTGTTAAAAAATGTGAACTCCAAGGGGAACAGCTCTGCTACTGGAAAACTTTGCGCCACAGCGGTGCAATTCTGAAATATTTGGGTTTGATGTTACGGGAGATATGTAAAATGTTCCTTGAAAAAAAAAAAAAGAAAAAAAAACAAGTACAAAGCTTCGTGAGCTTTGGAAAAGGAATTTCATCAGCGATTAATACAATTTATGTCCCAAAAAATGAAGGAAATTATCCAAAGCATGTGAATGAGCCTGGAGCATGCTGCAGGTGGTTCCTGGGTTATATTTAGCTGTAACCTTTTTAGCCTGGGAGTCTGAGGGCAATACCTGCTGTGCCAGGTGAGGGAGGTGTGCGTGTCTGCCAGCACACCCTGGTGTGGCCAACGTGCCCCTTCTTTTCCAGCAGCATTATTAAGCAAAGCCGTCCATACTTCACCATGTTGTTACATGTGTCTGTCTGCTGATTATAAAATGTGTTAAACAGTATTTAAAAAACAAAAAAATGCAGAGCTGCGCTTTGATTTATTCAGCGAACAAAACATATGCTCGCTGTTCTGTTCTATGTAATTCATATGATCAATAAAATTTTCTTTAAAAAGAGCAACTTTGGCATTTAGAAGGATTATGCTGCTGAAGGAAAAAAAAAAAATGTTTCCCTCTTGCTGCATGCAGGCAACCTCAAGGCTCTTGCACGGAAATAAGTTTTTTGGCTGACTAATGTCTATTTTTGTGTATTTGTGATTTCTAATCCTCAGGATCGAGGCTGTGCATTGTGGCTGTTACCCGCTGTGTCCCAAAGCCTTGGTGTACCCAGAGATATTCCCAGGTAGCTGCTTTGTTGCCTATTCCTTCTGCTGAAACGCAATAACGTGATTCCTGCTAAAATCCAAAGTTTAGGAATAAACTTGAGTGAAAGCAATTGTTTATTTGGCAAGCCAACATGTTAGTGTTAAGGCAAATTTTATGTGTTTTAATACATTAGACGAAGTTTATATTTGCCATCTGTTCTTTTAAGATAACACAAAAGCAAGTTTTGAAATAGCATTCTTCATTGTTAGCGTACACATCCCATAATGATAGATTTTTGTTAAAAGGTCACTGATGCTGCAATGGTTTGCAGATTCTTTTTTTTTTTTTATACACAGAAGAGGGGGGAAAAAAGAAAAAAGCCAGACCTGAAAATCACACCAAATTATTTAAACAATTTAATACTTAATAGTATGCAACTGCAGAACAGGATACACACTAATGTAGTACCAGTTCTTCGAAAAATCTCATCACTAAATGTATCACATATGCATTGTGTTACATTAGAATAATGTATTTTAATCACCCAAAGGAGATGTCTAAACAGCACAACTACACAGTCTTATTTAGCATTAAACATCCTTGTGAGCTGAGGTAACCTTATAAAATCATGCTTAAATAATGTAAAACACGAGGCGGCACAGAGCAATATGCATTTTTAATTAGTAAAGTGACTAATATCGAGTGTGTGCTTTGAGGTTTTTGTTTCATTAAAAATGTATCTGTTTTTCCTGCAGCTGAATATCTGTATTCTACACCTGAACAGCTTTTTAAAAGGCTTCAGAATTTCTGCAAGAGACCAGATATTGTAAGGAGACATCTCTATAAGGTAGTTGTTTGGAATAGTTTTAGATGATATAATGCCATATTGAAGTACAAAGGGGGAAAAAAAACCCTTAAAAAAACAACATTTAATTAACATACTAATGTTTAAAGGAAACATGCTAGGGAGGGATATTAGTCGTTACACTAACAAGGATTAATTAAACTAGATGCCAGTTGTATTAACCTAGGTCTTATGAAATACGTGCACTTAATGCATGCTACATGTTTTTTTTAATTTACTGTTTTCTAAAATGACTGTCCTTTACATTTGGACCCAAGAGGCTTATAAAAATGAACCTGGATTAATGCAACTCATTAGTTTAAAAGGAAAATAAAAGAAAGATCCTACAATTATACTAATGAGTATAAGCCTACCTTCCTATCCTAATTTAATCTTCAAAAAACGCAGGTGACAGGTATCAGGTAAGATTTCTGTGGCTTCTGGAATGACTTGAGTCGTTTTCATAATTACAATTATTTTAATTCTTTGCCTTAAAAGGTGTGTTGAGCATTAAAGTTTATTGGGAGCATAATTTACTGGTATTTATCATGTCCCCTTCTTTGCAGTCATTTCTGTAGAGAAAGTCCAGGTTCAGTGGCAAAGTCTCCATTCAGGTTTTGCTCAAGTGTTCAATGCTAGGCCGACTTTCATGTTTTTAAGTGGTGTATTTACACTGATGGGAGCCACACTTTTTTTTTTTTTTTTTTTTAATTTGAATGTAGATGAAGCAGTAAATTTTACATTATTCCAATGAAGAATCGTTACTGCACAATGCTGCTTTCAGAAGAATAACTGCAGTTCTTTGCATGCTGCTTCATACATTTACAGCGGGTTTTGACTTTTACTGTCCTGGGCAGGTTGGATACACATCACCCCTGCACGGCAGAGGTGTTTCAGCTCGTGAAAACCCCTGAATTCAGCTGAAAGTATGAAAGGCTTGGGGGGTGCATGGAAATGCTCCTCGTGTTAACCCTTGCGACACAAACGCGGTTCTGGGAGCGTTCCCTGGCTGTCGCTGTCCAGCCTCACTGTTAATGAGCAGGTCGAGTAATCTTCTCCTTAATTTGGAGTCTCATGCTGCCAACAGAGCCAGCCTCATGCCTCCACCTCCCTCCCTCCCTCCCTCTGGGGTCCAGAAAGTGTTGGGTCTTGCCCTGTTCTGTCTGCCCCTTCCTGCACACACCTAGCAGGAGCAGCGAGGGCTTAGCCCACGCCTTGACCTTTTTTGTGACCTAAAAATAGGCATTTACATAATGATACATCAAAGATGATGTTGTTTCTGCAGGAAACAGTTAAACCTCAAGGAAAAAAAAAAAAAAGGAGAGAACCAAAAATGCAATTTAACACCCAATTTCAAGCTCATTATCTTTCATTGTCTATTAACTTGGCAATGGTTCAGAAGGTAGCTCATAATAGTTTAAAATGCTGACTGAACACTTCCAGTGTTCAGCATTACTTCTTGAGTCAATAGTATCGTAGAGTTAGGCATGGGGGCTTCAAAGGGAAAGCAGTCCTTAAATGTTTACCTTGGCATTTCCCAATGCTTCAAGCTCAGCTAATGGTTGCATTCACATGGATCTTCTCCCATATGGATCCCCAGCTCCCAAACACAGAGCCAAGGCGTGCAAAAAATACTGATATAGAATAGTACAGGTCGAAAATGCATGCACAAGCCCTGTAGGCAAAATGATTATTTGCTTGAAGGATTTTTTTTCTCTTTGTTTAAGAATTCCTTGGGATGATTAGTAGGCAGAAGCTGAAGGTGTTTATCCTCTGCCCCTCATACATGGGGTTTGCAGATCTTCTCAGTGTCAGTGCTGAACCTCTGCAACAGGTAGCAATAGAGCTGAGTGGGGGATTGTTTTAAAATGAGGGAAGCAGAGCCTAATCCAGCACCTGTGAGCACCAGAGGAAATATCCCTGTTGTCTTTAATAGGCTTTGGATCAGCTTGGAGAATACTGTTAGAGTTGTCTTTTTGTGCTTACACCCACGTACACTTAGTCTTCCTTCACAGTGGACCATCCACAAAACCTCCTGGAAAATGCTAGCTTAGAGCTGTGCTTTTAAGGTCATTCCAGCTGGAGTGATGCTGATTTGTAAGAGAGCTGAACAGAGTGAAATCCTGAAGGCTAAAGCACTTGCATTGTATTTTCACTTTTTTTCAGATTATTATTAAGCAGAGATAATATTATCTCTGCTTTAGTGGACTAGAAAAATGATCCCAGCACAAGAGTCTATGCTAACCAGCTCCTTGTCATTCAGAAACCATCCTGCCATACTCTGCATTGAGTTTATCAAGTATCTGTGAAATTTTGGAAGTAGAAATGCTTTAAAAGCAAATAGTGCTTTTCTTTGCTGATTGGGGATTCTGCTCCACAAGTTGAGAAGTAATCACCTTGGCTTATCCTTTTACATATTGTTGGGATTTTATTACTCAGGATATCTATAATAATTAGACAGTGGCTAATTAAACAGGCAGTTTATTCCTTCAGATGTCCTCAATTCTTGTGCTGACAAAATTAGTGGCAGAAAAAAGATAAATGGCAGCAGGGCAGTGGACATAGGGAACATCCCTGTGAAAATGCACACACCAAGGCATTGAACTGTAGTAGCTTAACTGCACGGAGCAGATTCATGCTGGCAGACTTTTAAAAATGTTCATAATGTAAGCACCTATGGAAAACCTTTCCAGATGATGTATTGCTCACCCTGAGTATTCACACAGCACTCAGGGCTGGCTCATCTGCATTTCAACCTTGCCTTCTGCCAGTTATTAGCAGAAGATTGAGATGAGAGGGAAGCAAATCTCATTTGTTATCAATTATTTGTTCTGTTCCAGTTTCATGGAATCAAACTCTAGTTCTGTGTGGTTTTGTTTGCCAAAGTAAGCACCGGAATGAAGCAAGTAACAACAGCAGGGCATTGGTCAGGGCACACCACAGGACCTGTTAGTGCCCTATCTAGTAGATTTAAATTTAAAATAAAATAAATAAAATAAAATAGGGCAACGCATTTGTTTCTGCATTATTTTCTTAAAGTTTACCTTTCAGTTTCCTCACTTGAGTTTCTTAATTTAAAACAGCATGTATAAAGAGTATACAGTGGAAAGGGACAAGAAGAGTTGCCAAAAGCCAGGCATGGAAGGAGCTGACAACTTTAAATAATCTCTCCCAGCCCTCCCAGCTGAATGAGTGCTGGTTGACATGCTGTCAGCTTCAGTTCCTACAGAAAAATCCTACTCTCACTCATGCTTGTTTAATGGAGAAAAGAATTTGGCCCACTTTCTGACATTCATCTTCTCATTTCCATCACACTACAGAAGCTCACCTGCCTATGAAAAGACACATGGCGTGATTTTTTTCTTTCTGACACCACTGTAGAAGGAAGTCTGCTGAATTCAAAGGGATTAAACTGCTGTAAAATCAAATTAAGATCCCAGTTAGACCGTAGACATCTGAATTGTTTCCAGTCTCAGGATTTGGCTGTATAGGGCAGTTCTAACAAAACTTTCTTTTTTTTTTTTTTTTTTTTTTTTTTTTCTTTCTTTTTCTTTTTTCTCTTATTTGAGATAAAGCAGCATCTTGGGTGTTTCAGGGAAACGTGTAGAAGGGAAAACTGTTTCTGGTCCAGCTTTCATATTTAGGCAAAGCTAAGGAAGCAGCAGGAGGCATTCTCAGTGTAAGATACAGGGCATTGGGCACGTGAGGATGCAGGGGAGCCTGATGCCAGATGTCCCATCAGCCACTCAGCCCTGTTGTTCACAGTTCCTGTACAGACCATGAGAGAGCCAGGGATGGTCTCTGCCTTTATCCTTACCCAATACCCAGCAAAACTCCATGAAAAATTCATTTTTTCTCTAAGCAACCTGGTGGAAGGTGTCCCTGCCCATGGCAGGGGCTTGGAACGAGATGGTTTTTAAGGGCCTTTCCAACCCAAACCATTCTATAATTCGATGATGTGTTTATGATGGTGTTTAAATAATTTCCTTAATTAGCTCAGGTTTTCCCCACCTTCAGTTGTGTTGTCTCCTCGTTCTGTAGCTGGTCACCTAGGAGCAGGAGCTCCCCATCCATCTTTACTGTACCATCCATTATTTTATAAACATTTGTCAAACATTTACAGTATCCCAGTCTTTCCAGTCTCTCCTTGTGAATGTTATTCCATGTTTATATTCTAATCTCTCATCATTCAAGCCGTTCTGATGCTTGAGAGCTGTTTTTGTGCTGGTGTGATCATTGCTTTAGAGAATTCTGGGCCGTGCCATCAGTTTATGTGATGTGTAGTGCTCTGATAATTCCCAACCTGTTCCTTATGGAGCCAATCCTACTGTTTACTTTTTAATGGTGAATGTATATTGAGCAGATGTTTGCTTACAGTGTTCTCCAGATCTTTTGTCCCGGGCTGATAAAGTTAATTCAGAGCTTTATAGGGTATGCAAATAGTGCAAGTATTTCCATCCATCCTGCTGGCTTTCTGTTCATTAGCAGAGCATTTTTGCAGAGTTAAAAAAGAAGGAATTGTATTGAATTTCTGCTTTTACCTGGCTAGCATTAGGTGCAGGTCAGAAGGAGGTTAGAAACACAAATGAGAAACTTGTATTTGCCTCTAGAGCCGCTCAGTTTCCTATGAACGTGATTTAAAATTGTTTCAGAGGTGGTTTAGATCTGCTTCTCAGAGTCTGTGGGGGAAGGTTACAGGAACTCTGGAGTGCAGAGCTCTGTGTCCATGCTCTGCCATCTCTGTTCTAGTGCTTAGGCATGTGATCCTAAGGAAAATAGGTAAAACATAAGGATTTTTTTAATGTGAAAGAAAACTTCTATTACTTATTTGGAACACAGAATCACAGACTAGTTAAGGAAGGTGCCTCTGGAGGTCACCAGCCCAGCCTCTGCTCAAAGCAGGGCCAGTTTCAAAGTAGGATCTGACTTCAAATTTGAATTAAGTTGCTCGGGGTCACATCCAGGTTAGACTCAAGTCTTGACATTTTCATTCCCTGTGTATAGCTGATAAAGTGAAACCCCTCTCTAGCTTAGGGGTTTGCACAGGTGGGAAGGTGTCCTGGGCTGTGGGACGCAATTTAAGCATTTTGGGTGAACCTTAGGTCTTCCAGTACCTGGTAGAGGGAGGTCAGCCTGGCTAACATGGATCCTCACTGTGGAAGAAATGAGCTGGGAGAAAGGGAGCTGGAGTTGCCTAATTTTGGGATCCAATCATAGATAAATGGATATATGTGCAGATATGTGTGTAGGTGGCCTGCACCTGAACTTTTCTCTGGGCTTGTCTTGCTCTTGGCTCTCAGAGGTAAATATCCAGGAGACTTCAGCTCTCTGAAAATCACAGAATTATAGAATTGTTTAGGTTGGGAAAGACCTTTAAGATCATTGAGTCCAACCATTAATCCAACATTTCCATGATCACCATGTCCCCAAATGTTAGTCTGTAGCTCACAGCAGTTCGCTGCACTTGTAGAGTAGGACTAAAGCAATTATGGGGGCAACTTTCAGCATAAACACCAGGACTCGGAACTTTTTATTTTGACAGTATTAGATAGCTTCCAGGGAAGTTTTAGAAAGCAAATGAAAACTGGCAGATGAGCCACAGCCACTTCAAAACAGTAGATGAAGAAATGGGTCAAAGGAAATAGGAAGAAAAGTTGCAAAAAGCATGAAAACTTTTTATTTTCAGTACAGTTTGTTCAAATTACCTTGAGAAAAAAACCATGAAACTGTTTTCCCGATATTATAGTCAGCCAGTGTGTTCTGAGCCATCCTATGCAAGATACTGCATAGATATTTCATCCAAAATGTAATGTTTGTTTTTTTTTTAAAGACAGCAAGAATAAGGTGAGATTTAAAAGGCAGAACAGACCAGTTTGGTCAGGGAAATACTGTTACTCTGCTGAGGTGTATTAAATTGCTCTGCCTTGGGCCTCACAGTGCACCCAATTCAAAGCAACAGTCTCTTTTGATGGTGGTTTCCAAAGGTGCTTGCAGTTTGAAAATTGAACTTCAAAAATAATTGCTACAAACTGTTTTCCACCTTGATTCTTCCCCCTTACTCACTTGCAGAGTGAAGGAGCTGGATCACAGAGTAGATCTGACCCAATGCAAATTGCTTCTGTAAATCATTCCAGTCTTGCCTGCCAAATCACAGGTTTTGTGTGGAAAATTAATTTCTAAATCTTGGGTTTGTTAAGGTGATTTTTTTAAAAGTGCATAAAATCTACACTAGATCAATACTGTGTGCTTGAACTCCAACTGTCCTGAAAGAGCCAGTCTGAGTGGATGAACACTTCTTATTAAATTCTAAAGGTTAACTCTGAAGTCTAATGATGGCAGAGTAGATATTAAGTGCTTCAGTTCTGATCTTAGGACACTAGAAACAAGTTGATTATTTAATGAGAAATACTGTCCTGCTTCTGACATTATGCTGTTTGTTCTTTAAGGGAAGATAGTGCTTTATGTGAAAACTTTGCTTCTTTTGATCTCCACGTATTTAGGAACTGCTGATGGAATGATAGTGATGGAATTTTATTCCTTGAAAAAAAGGAATGTCCGGATCTTTGCAGAGTTATCACTTCTCAAAAAAAAAAAAAAAAAAAAAAAAAGGGATTTTCAAGTAAAGTCCAGAGTGATGGTGATCTAGCAGAACTCCTGCTGCCTTGTGGTTCGGGCATGTCTGAGGGTGAGAGGGGCACATTGGTCCCTGAGGATGTTCAGTCCTTGACGTGTGCACTGGGACCAGCAATAAAGCAGAGGGAGCAAATAACCTGAGCCTGATGACCAGCTTACCTGTCTTTAAAAAAAAAAAAAAACAAACACTGAATTCACCCTGTTTTTAAATAACACCACATAAATGTTCTTTGACCAACTGGCTTCCACCCCTCCTGAAATCCTCCCCTCGTTTGTGTCCCAGCCTCTAACACGGCTCCCTGTGCTTCTCTCTCCTCTTCCTCGCAGGGCGACACGGCCGGGTTTTCTTGGGCAGCGCTCGGCAGTAAATTCAGGTCTCTGCTCGCAGCAGAACCGAGGGAAGATTTGTGACAGATGGGGCTAAGTCACAAACTTGCAGCCTCAGGCAGAATTGTGGAAGTTTCCAGAGTGTGCCCATATTTACCTGATCAGAGAGAAAAGAAAATCTGCAGAGGAAGCCGAGCCTGGCTGCTTGTCATAGCTGACACAGAGCCATCTGCCACAAACCTGTGGCGGCTTCAGATCTCCAATCCCTGCCACCACCCCAGCTCAAATTAAATACAGATTCTTAGAGACGTTATGATGGTTACACATGTCCTCGGCATCACATGCAGGAGACTGTTCAAAAAAAATATGTGGCCTGTTGTGTAACCGCACTCATGTATCCCATATGTGGTGCCACATTGAATTTCCGGTTGAATCTGTTTTTATCCTTTGTACTGGATGACATGGTGCCTGAATTCTTTCTTTTCGCCGACACGATGGCAGCCAAGCTGCAGCTTCAAACGCTCACACTTGGCTGAGTTTCTACCTAGGTTGCCAGGTTATCATTGGAGCCTTATTGTGTCCTCAAAGGGCCACAGGGCCTGAAAGGAGGATCCGAATGCTGCTGGACTAATTGGGCAGCCATCTCTGGGTTGTTGGGAGGCAAAGGGCTGCTTGAGCACTTCTCTCTCTCTCTTTCTCTCTTTTTTCTTTTTTTTTTCTTTCTTTTTTTTTTTTTTATTGCAAATTAATGACTCTCTGGCAAAGGGGTTTTTAAGTGAAGGTATTAATAAGGGGTCTGGCAGGTAATCCCATGATTCGTGGAGTTACATTTGCATTTAATTAATCTTAAAGAAAGCTGAAAGATAAACAGCTGTAATTCAAACTAGCATGGGAAATATGCTACATGGTGCCATCTATCCGATAAAATGAAAGCCGAGACACTTGTTTTATTTCTCTCAAGGATGGAGAACAAACAGATAACAATCAAAATACTTCCAATAAAAACCAGTAGTTTAAATGTAATGGCAGTTCATCAAGAATCTTTGCATCCAGTTGCAAATACAGTCTTTTAAAGATAAATCACTTATGATTCCAGCAGTCAAGCCGCAATATTTGTTGATGTAAAATGTTTTGAAGATGTAGATTGTACAATAAATTTTTAATAAAGTGCCCACTGCAATTTTTAATTAGCATATCTCATTCATGTATAAGTGTGTACATCTATCTGTATGTTTATCACCATGCATATCCTTGTGTCAGAGTCAATGAATGCAATTGTGTCTTTATCTGATGAAGTAGAATTTGGTTTGCAAGTGATAAGAAAACCTTATGGCAATGCCAAGATTGTCAACTCTGCTCTGGGAAGAAGCAGGAAGAGGACTCTGGGTAAGGTGTTATGATGTGAAGCCTGGTAAGATTGTCTTTGCAGATAGGTGTGTAGTCTCAGGTTCCCTTGGATCAGGCAGGGTAGCTCCTCTCCCTGAAAGAGGTGAAAGGTACAGGCTGGTCCCCCTCCCCACAAATGTCTTTGTGACTTTTGACACCATCAAGAAGCTGAAATGTTATTTTTCGGCATGAGAGAGAGCATGTGTTACTTCTTGTTAAAATTAACCCATGAAGAAATGAAAACCAACACCGGGAGACCCAATGGAAAGTTTTTGGTTGTTCTCCTAGCACTGCAGAGTTGTAATTTTGCAGTTATCATCCCTCTGCATGCAGGTTCCTCCTCCTTTCTGCTCAGCCAAAGCCCATCTTGGCTTTAGGCACTGCTGATGGTTGGGTGGATGTGGTCTTCCCAAGAGCATAGATCTGGTGGTCATCCCTGCCTTGCACTCCTACCAGAATATATCATAGATGTTAACCAATCACACCTTGCACCAGCAAACTGGAATATTTTTTGGCTTTACTTCTGGGGAAACTGAGGCATGGTGCAGTTGTAGCAAACTGCTTCAAGTATCACAGTGAGTCATCCTCCAAACCAATAAAAGGGGAAGAAGAGATGCTGTAATGCTGCACTCGGGCTTGTGGTGAGCAGACTCAAAACATCAAAGCTGTGTGGTTTGCACTCAAAGGCTCCTGCTGTCCTCAGGGCACACCCTCATCAGCCCCACGGCCAGGGGAGGTCTCACCCAGCTCCTTGGTGAGGTGGAGCTGTGCCCTGCTGCACTTACTGACAGTGATACTTCAACCATGCCCAGCTCTGTCTGGTGAGCAAGGCTTCATCTTGGTGGAAAATTTTTCCCTTCTTACAAACCATTGCAAGTAACGTTTTATAATAGAAACTCTGTGAGGAGTTTAATTGCAGGGTAATAAATAGCAATGCTGTGTTATCTCGTGATATTTCTTTACATTCTTAGCGAAGATGCACATCTGCTCTGGAGCAAGGATCCCTGGAAGTGTTCAAGACTGAATATTGGACGAGGCTTGGAGCAGCCTGCTCTGGTGGAAGGTGGCTCTTCCCATGGCAGGGGTTGGAACTGGATAGGCTTAAAGGTCCCTTCCAATCCAAACCATTCTGATTCCATGTCCTTACCACATCATAGATTGTGTCAGGGGCCACCTTGGCCTCTTTGAGGTCGTCAGTCAGGAGAGTGATGTAGGACTGCCAGGTAGCCAGAGGTGATACTTGCAGGGCTTCCAGGCAGTCAGAGGTGATGTTTCCCCCCGACAGTGTCTCCTTCAGCACTGCAGACTGAAACAATCTACGGAGTTTTGCCTCTCAGTTTCAGCAGAGGAAACGAGAGTGTCACCCCGTGCTGCTTCATTTCAACCCCTCACTTCAGAAGGTCAGAGGGACAAATGGGGATCTCGGTCCCGTTGTTCCTACACACATGAGTAAGCAGTGAATGCAGACACCTAATCCTGTGAGTAGAGCAAGAGGTAATTGAATCTTGACTTACTTTCATATTTATTGATGTTTCACCTGCATTGACACAGCGGCACCAAGACTTTGAGACGAGTTTGAGTGCAGAGTCAGTCAGAGCTGGGTTTTCCCAACTCTGTGCCAGCCTCACCAGGCAGAGCCTGACCAAACAGCTCGTCCTGCATCAGTAACAGGCCAGGCACCTAATCCTGCAATCCTTTTGTCTTAGCATTTGAGATCACAGGTTTATTCCACATGAGAATTGTCTTCTCCCATATAATAGAAAGGAAAATCCTAAAACAATTAGGGAATTCTGTAGAAAACCATTTCCAGGATTCCTAGCCCCACTCTGGTGCTGCAGGCACAGCAAGGAGCCGTGGCACTGAGCAGCTTCCATCCCTGTTTGCAGCACTGAGACCTCTGCCTCAGCTCAAAGCTGTTCTGAATTAGGTGGTTAGATTTTTCTAATTGCGTTTTTAAAGACCGAGCCAGCAGTTCATTAGAAATCACGGAGCAAATTCTGCTTCTCTATTACACCAATATAAATCTTGAATGAATTTATATCAGGATAACTGGGAGGGTAGAATGTACCTCCCATCTTGTTCCTCAGATTATTAAAAGTTAAAGGGCCTTGAAAATTAAATTCACCTTTCCCTGTTCAAGCTGTTTACTCTGTTTTTTATTCCAGAAAGGACAGTTGAAAATAATTAACCAACCTCCTTTCTGCTCATAGGCACTTTTAAGTTGGATTCTCATGTACTAGCCCAAGACTAGTTTGTGTGGAAAAGACCAGAGGGCATTTTCTTTCAAACAAATTGTTTTCATGGGAATAATTTCCCAGAGAATTATATTAAAACCTTTCCATGAATCCTTGATTTTTGGAAAAATAAAATAATAAAAAAAAATCCTTTCATATATCCTTGATTTGGGAGACTTGGCAATGTATTTGCAAATATAAATGAGCACCTTAATGAAAGTCTTTGAGGATTTTACCTTCTAACAGGCTAACCTTATTTAGCCAAAATACTTCTTAGCGAGGATTCATCTTGCAGGAAATTTTTGCCTCTGAGTTACCAACCCTTGCAAATAAGGTTTTATAATAGAAACACTGATAGAACTTTAATTACAGGGCAATAAATAGCATCGCTGCCTAATCTTCAGATATTTCTTTAGATTCTTAGCGAAGATTCGCAGCTGTTGCTGATAATCAAGGGCTGTAGGGGTTGGAATTGTTCCCCCCACCCCGCGGAAGCGGCAGCGGCAGCAGCGAGCGCAGAGCTCGGGGAACGGGGAGGGGAATGGGGGGAATCGGGACCTTGGCGTCCAATATCCCACCCGCGGGAAAGCTTTTCCCATCGGCGGCGAACGGCCGAGAGGATGGAGGTGCGGGCAAACCGGGTTAAACGAGGCCAGTGGCAGCTGTAATGGTGAAAATCATAAATAATAAAAATCGTGACAGTGGTAATAACGCGAGGGGCTGGAGCCGGGGGCGATGCTGTCGGGGCAGCCCCGCGGTGCTGTCGGCGCATCCCGGCGCATCCCGGCGCATCCCGGCGCATCCCGGCGCTGCGGGCGGAGCGGAGCGCAGCTTCCCCGGGAAGCGGGGGACGGACACGCCGCCCGCCACTTCTTATCATCGATAATAAAAACATTCTTTTGAAAATCGGATTCTTCCGTAGCATTTCTGGAGATAGCAAAGGGAAAGGCTCTCTCCCCCTCCCATGTCCCCGCCGTGGCTTTTCCGCGGGTGCGGAGCGGCCGCCCGTGATGCGCAGCCTTCCCCCAGCCCTGCGCCCCTCTGGATCTCCTGCGGTTCCTCCAGTAAAAAACACAACCCCAAAAAACACCACACGAACAAAAAATACCCCCAAGCCCCCGAAAGAAATCCCGGGCAAGGAGCGCGGCGCTGGGGAGGGATGGGAGGGATGCGTGCGAGGGGCTTAACCCTTGGAGCTTTGAAGGCAAAACAAGGAAATACGTTGGAAAGGCATGTCTGTAAACAATGATAATTAGCCTTTTCAAAAATCATAACACTGATTAAAATCTCGGATTCATTATTTATTCATCACAGAACCTCTTTACAGACCTGGGAATAGTGATTAAAACCTAAGTGCTTCTCAATTTTGCACAGCTCGAGAGGAGCCTAAAAAGGGGTTAAAATGGAAAGGAAAGAGGAAACCAAGCAAACAGAATTCTTCTTTTAAGAACCAATACTTTCTTCTTCCCTTTCTGGCAGGAATACTCTTATTCCCCCAAATTTTGGTATTATGAAAATGTTTCTCATACTAAGTACAAGTGTTAGACTGAATCCAGTTGGTACTAAAATTGCAAACACACTTTCACTCCTAGAAAAGCCAACAGAAAGGAACTTCTTTTAACTCCATAATAGCAGGTTAGAGAGTAAATGAACAACTGATGGTCAACTGGCCAATTATGGTATAAATATCCGTTGTTTACAGCGAGGTGTTAAATGAGCCTTTCGAGCACAAAGGATCAGACTGTCTAAGCTACAATTTGTGCTTCATCCCATTATGTCTCCCCGAAAAAGGCCCGTGCCGTTGTAGGTAATGTGCGCACAGAACATATTTCTCTCTGTTGATTTTAGTTTGCTTTAATTCAATACACACTCTTGTTTACTTTTTAAAATTTAAATAAATGTCAGCATTGTATAATTTCTATGTTAACAAAGCAGTGAGCAAAATCCCTTGTATGTTTATAAAATATTATTGTTTAATTCACATAGTTTAGGAATTCCAAATGTTGAGAATAGGAAGGAGGCCAAATACCATCTGTTTATAACTATGATGCATCATCATATGTGTACTTTAAAAAAGAAGAAAAAAAAAAAAAAAAAGCTTGGTCAATCATGCCACTGTTCTATCTGTTAGGAATATGGTGAGGATTTAAAATCTCTCTGTGCCATCCGCAGGAAATTTTAGCGTGGTTTAATTCTGAGCAGGGATGTTACAGGGGTTGCTCACGTCTGTGTTCCTGTCACAAGAGCTGCAGGAAACACTCACGTGCCCCAACCACTGCAGGCACGAATTCAATCACTTTCTCCCAGCCTCAATATTCCCCACTTCCAGAGACCAAGATGCAAAACCCGAGAGATTTATTTAAACTCCTTTATAGGTTCTGGGGGGAGAGGGGAGGTGTGGGTGCATCTGGGGCTCCATTTCCAAGCGCTTCATACGTTCGTGTGCCCGTGATTTTAAGGACAGAAGGAAAGCATGAGGATTTTGTAGCCTGTCTTGCAAAACACAGGCTATAGACTATCATTCAGCTGATTCTGCAAATAGCTTTAAAAAAAAAAACAAAACAACCCCTCTGTCAAATGTTAGTAGTTTTAGGTCCAAGTTAAAATAGGTCCTCGTTAAAAATAATACATTCCATACTACGGAGTGTACGTAATGTGCATTTTAAAGAGAAGGTAGTCTGCAGGCTTAAAAACAAAGAGAGTGTCTCCAAGTTAAGTAGATAAGAAGATTTTTTTTTCCAAACCCAAGTTAATTAGCTGGTACGTCAAGCCTCATAGATGTCTTCCTACCTTTCAAGGGCTGAAGAATCCCCAGTAAATGTACTTAAACTTCCTAGCAGGGCCAGTGAGATGAATGCAGAGATTAGGGCGAGTATTACCGTGCCTTCTCAGTGCATCCCAGCTGCAGTTCATCCTACTATTGATAATGATGCTTGGAGTTACTGAGGTGGCTTCTGAAACTCACATATGGGGTCCTTTCCCCAAGGATGAGGAATAATAGCGGCACTCAGGTGGTACAGGGAGGGTAAGCCCAGATTTGCAGTTGTCTTTGCCTGGTGCATGGTGACTTTTCAGTCGTGCTGATTTAATAAAGGGAGAGGTACATTCAGGACAAGGGCTGTAATTCTCTGGTACAGTGTTTGATTTGTGTTAACAAACAGGAGGAGGGGAAAAAAAAAAACAACACAGGTGAAAGGAAAAAATGTCTGGGCTTGCTGGAAGCCAGCCCTGGCAGAACACTGGTGCAATATGAAAGGTTTTGTGGCCAAACTCTCAGCAATTTCTGTAATACCACAATTTAGCATACTGTACACTGCACTGAAATGCCTTGGACTTTGTTTTTGAACTTCTTCCTTTCTACTGTTACACTTAACTTGCAGCATCTTGAATTACTTAGCTACACCCAGATAGAAAGTTACCGTTTCTTTAGCTCTACACACTGCACTGGGCTCTTAGTGCTAAAAACTGTCCATCAGAGTGGAAAAGCCTTTCCAGTCCTTTCTTCTATATTTCCCAGCCTCTAATATAACCTTCTGAGATGGTTTATAATCTTGAAAGACTTCAATATTTTTAATTAGGAAAAGGAAACGCCTTACACACCTCTCTTAAGTAATCTTTTTGGAGCTGGTTCCATCAGCAGGGATAATTTGCTACCGTGCCATGAGCTTAATCTGCTCACACTGACATTACAGAAGTGAGAAACAGGACAAAAGGCACCTTCTGTCGCTGCAGTTTGCAAAAATATTCATAAATGTAAAATGTATACAATCCCAGCTTGAAAAAAACCTGGTGCCAGCTCCACACAGCCAGGCATGCATTCCTGTGTATTACTTCCTATTTTCCATGGCTATGTGATCCTGGGTCTCCCAAGCTGAGATAGCAATCAAGGGGGAAGAGTGTATAATTATGATGTGCATACCTGTCCATGAGGAGTTCCGGGGACCCCTCATGCTTGTTTATCACTTTGTTTTTACACACTGGAGTAGTTTCATGAGATGCACTGAGAGAGGCTGCTCCAAATGGTGCTAAATACCATGTTCACTGCATGCTTGGTTTCGTGCTGTTCCTGGGCACTAGGGGTTGGTTCAGGGAGATGGGCATTTGGAATCATGCCCCAGAACAGGTGTAAATCCTTTATAAAGAGCTGTGGTTGAGGCTGGATATCCAGGACCTCCAGGTGAGAAACCATCAGTCCCCAGGTCTTGCTTCTGAGGTGCCTGTGCTGTGTCAGGTCTGCAAAGGAAACATGCACCAGGCATGAAGCACATGGTAATTCACAAGAGGAATGTGTTCCCTGTTCATCACACTAACTTCTTTCACCCTTCTGGGGTCTGAACACCTTGTGCTCCCCCTTAGCTGAGGTAACTGACGGCATTGATCATCTCACAAGCTCCTGGGCATTAACATTTAACCATCCTATAATTTGTTTTTTAAGTGAAAGCAGGGAGATTAATAAACTTAATCTAGCATTCACACAGATTTGAGGACAGCTGACCTCTGCCCTCTAGAGACCCAGGCTCATTTAAGAATCTGCATCTGAGAGAGCCCCTACAGTTTTCGTGTGGCAGCCAGTCCTGTCCCCCATGGGCTGCAGAGTGTCACCCTCGCTGTCTGCAGCAGGAGCAGTGGTGACAAGGAATTTGCTGTTTTTATTTATGTCTCCCTCCTCTAGAAGGGTCAATGTTAGCAAACACGGCTCCCTCCTGCAAGATAGCAGCTCTCCTGGGGAGAGCCACAGCAAAAGTAAAATCTTGGTCAAAAAGGAGTCAATCTTTCAATTTGTTTGCATATAGGAGAGGAAAAAAATCGGACAAAAAAAAAAAAGAAAAGAAAAAGGGAAGCAGGAATGTTGGGTCTTTGTTTTTGGGGCATAGTTTTGCACCTTTTGGCATTACCTTATAAAATTCCCAAATCGGGAAAGCCTTTCATGTTGGAGCACTCTGCAAACGGAAGTGCTGCCTCAAACTGTAAAGCATTATCTGGATTTCTTTGCACATTCCACGTCCTGCAATTCTGGGGGAAAAAACTTGGATAGGAGTAGTTTGTCAATGCTATTAATAGATATGTTTAATGCAGAAGTGTGCAATGTGATGAACAGCCTTGGCAGGAACCATATCCAGCCTGATTGTATTGTAGTACTGTTTGATGCAGCAGTGTGTTTGATCAGTTACAAGTGATGAGTATCATATCACATCAAACAATTTAATACAGTCTCATTGTATGGAATTATGGCTGCTGTCAATCAGCATGTGGCCTATTCCTTACAGATCTGTCTTTGGGAGCTGGAATACAGTGGTAGCTTCATATGCATTAATAAATAAAGTGCTGCTGAAATTCCATACAGACCTGTTGAGATTTTTGTTTCTCTTTCATGGCCTCTTTATTTTTTATTTCATTTTCACGATCTGTTGTCACTCTCTTCTTTTTGAATGCTGTGTGGAGGTCAATTCACCTGGTCAGCAGGACCCAGGGTGGGGCTGGGGCTGCTTTGAAGAATGCTTGGAAAACATCTAGCAAAAATATATATATATGAGAGTTGTGAATTTTATTTTTCTGTGAATAGCAGCCTGAGTATAAATCCACTGAACTTGTTTTCAGCTGAAGCTTCACAGAGTCTCTTTTCTTGGCTTCCTCAGGGGGAGGAGAGGCTATCTATTAAAAATGCATATGTTTTGTCTTACTGCTTGGCACACCTCACTTGATAACCCCCTACTTTGGATTGGGGATGGCACTCTTTGAACTTAAAGTCTCTTCCTTAGGACTGATATATTCAAGGTGCTGGAGGGGAAGCCTATGTCAGATGAAAGATATGTATGTAAATAACAGTATAGAGGTGGGGTTTAAGGCATCACCCATTTTACTATCAGTTTCAGACATATGCTGCTCTGCTGCTGGCTTGCCTTGCTCCCACTCCCTAACACAGAGGATGGTTTTTAATGAAGTCATACTCTGCTGCCTACAAATATGGGGTCATGCTACACTTGTACGGGAGCGGTGATTTCAGTAATGTTGCTTATTGTGGTCAAAGAGGGCAGAAGATTGCCTTTTTGCATCGTGTGGCTCTGGGGTTTTGGAGCCTGCACAGACAAATTGATTGCATTGCAGTAGGGCCACACATTCAGAGAATGGAGGTGTCACGCTGGAAAGCCAAATTTCAGCAGCTGATTAATCAATGTAATGACTGTAAGGTTTTTCCACCTTTTGCTACTGTCTCAGCCTGCAGATCTAAATAAGATTGGTGCTTGGAAGGGAAACATCAGAAGAAATTTTTGTAGATGCAAAAGGAAGTGGTTCTTGACTTAATAAGTGGCACATTTCCTTCTACATCAAAAATTATCCTCGGGAGTAAAACAAGGCCTGGTAAGAGCTAGGGACAGGAATCAGCACAGCTGTATTTAAGAGATATTTCTGATTGACTTCTGGTGACTGAGTTTGAGCTCACCTCGGGTTTGGGGGGTGCAGCCTGGCTTTCCCTGGCACAGATTTCCCAGCAAAACTGCACTGATGGATCACAACAAAGGACTGGGAGCAGTCAGGGCTGTGGAATAGTCAGGAAGAAGCTTAGCATTATGTAACTCCAACAACCTGAACTGGGAGGCATCCATATAAAGCAAATAAATAAAGACCCCACTTGCTCCTGTAATATCATCCACCTGATAATTCCTGAGCGCTGCTCAGCCAGGTATTTCCTCTCCCTCATAATCCAGCCAAGATAGACAAAGACCCCATATGCTCTGTTTTCCATGCAGGAATGGGTTGTCCTGGTACACGAAATCATTCCAGAATATTATAATTTTTATGGATTATAAACTGCCCAGAATTATACCCTGCTCTTGCAGATGAAGCTGATTAATTCAGAGCCAAAGAGCCCCACGGTGTCTGACAGCCTGGGTCTTATGGTGCAAGGTAATGCAAAGATAGAGAGGGTAAAAACAATGTTTAGAAGTGTCTTTATAGCAAAGTTGTTTTGCTTCAGAGCTGGCTTGTTATGTGGCTGCTAATGAACCCCAGGGTCACACAGCACCTGAAGCAGAGCATGTCCTGCCCTGGTTTATCTCATGCCTGGCATTAATTGGCAATGGCTCCGTCTGAGACCATGATCCAGTCAAATCCTGTAGGCCACGCAGGTCTGGGTGGTATTTAGATCAGAAAACTCATCCAAGCAAGAGGAGCATTGGTTTGCCACTAATCCACAGGAGAGCAGTACCTCCACAAGGTTATTTGTAGATTATAAGGCCAAGAAAGGACTATTTGGATCATCTGGTGTCACGTGTATAACACAAGCCATATGACTTCCCTCAATTAATTCCTGTTTGAACCAGAAAACCTCATCCTCTACTGGTCTAAAAATTGCCAGCCATGCAGAAGCCACTACAACCTTTGATATTATTAGATACGGTGCTTTCAGAGAGATTTTCTCTCCAACAAAGGGTCAAAAGTGACATTTATCTCCTGTGATTATTAGATACTTGTTGCTAGGGCAAGAATGTGAGTCACAGCACTGAGACCAAAGTTCCCAAGTACCAATATCTTTCACCTGGGTTTTTCTTGTGGTCTATCTCCATCTGAACTCCTTCATTTTGCCATTTTTCTGTGGTTTCTATTGCAAAGGGCAGTTCTTTGGCAGCCACCACAGTGATTTGGTGCACAGAGCTATTGATGTGTTCTATTGATAAATAGTGATCCCTGCACTCATTTGGTGGAATCCACCCAAAATTACCAGGAATGGCATTGCTAAAATGATATCCATACCTATAGTTATGAGGTTTTGATTTGATGTGTGTTTTAAGGGTTTTAATAAAATAAAATAAAATAAAATAAAATAAAATAAAATAAAATAAAATAAAATAAAATAAAATAAAATAATAAAATAATTGCCACTAGTGCAGGTTGTGAAACCATTGCTTCTTGCTGGGATGAAAGGCACCATATGTGAAACATGTTGCTGATTTCTTATATCCAGAAAGAAAATGTTTATAAAGTGTAGAGGGACAGAATGATTTGTTTCTGCAGTAGGGGCAGTGTTTCATGGGTTTAGAGAATGAGGGTGGGTCCCATTCCCTCATTCTCTCATTCCCTCACTGTATGCAGCCCAAATGAGCACGGCTGAACTAAAATGTCAGAATTTAGTTATAAGGGGGAAAGTTGGTTTTTTTTAAGTCCCATAGAACATGAATTTTTGCAGGTGTTCACCCTCAGTTGTACCATGCATACATCTCCCTCTTCCAGTGCACAGCCTATGGAGTCGTGAGAGAAATATTGTTTCTCAAACAGTGAAATGTGCTACCTAGATAAGGAGATGGCCACATCTCCTCCGTGTTAATAATAATAAAAAGCTTCATAGCAAAATGTAACCCCTCCTTTTCTTTCTTGGAGGGTGAAGGAAGCAGAATTCCCCGTGAATGTTTGTTGCAGGGACAGTGAGCTGTGGGACAAGAGGATCCTTTCTCTCACGGGTCCAGAGCATCCAAATGATCCCACCCTGGGTGAAGTGAGGGACCCCCAGGCTGCTCCCCCAGCCTTCCCCTGCTCATAGGATGCTCAGGGACAGCTTGCTTGGAGCAAATGCTGCCCAATCCCCAGAGGGGGTGTCCAACACGAGCTCTCCAAGCATCTCACCCAGAGGATGATCTGACAGGACTTTCCCAACATCAGCGGTTCCCTGTGATTCTCCATCTTCCCTTTCCTACCCTCCCACCTCCAGTGCAGGACCCCCAACGAGTTAAAAGTGTAAGAGCTGCTCGGAAAGAGGTCAGCTAATAAATGATATTGAAATCCTAGTCCCAGATTTTCTGTTTCCAACATGCTGCGCCACTAACACTGTGACACTTTGGCAAGATGATGGAGAAAAATCCCGCGCCAGCTGACTGATGAGCACCCATCTTTTTTAATTAATTGGGTTGAAAAATGTCTTGTGTCAGTTTGAATGTAGGGGCTCTTTCAGCTGCGTTTTTCTGGATACTTATATAGAAATATCTAACTGCAGATTTGAGAGCCCAGCGTGAGGCCTCATAAATGATAAAAATATGTATATATTAGAATTATACACACACACACACATGCACATATTGGATAAATTGATACTCAAACATATATGTGTGTATATAATGTTCTGTTCTCTGTTCTGAGAGAAATTTATAAATAGATTTTATATATATCTATCGCTATTATTCACAGCTCTATGTGCGTGTGTATTGTAAAATCTGTTTGGCTTTTTTTTTTCCCTGATATGATTTTTAGTTTTTAGCAGAGTAATATATCTGATTTCTATTTAAATTAAATGAATTTATTTGTCTGCCTTCCCTTAATGGAATCAGTTTTGATATACTCTTTGTTCATGCTGTTACAGGCTTCAGTCTAAGGGCTCTTTGTATTAACTTTTTAAAGTTACATTACAAAGAGGTTTTAAGATTTCCCAACAGGCTTTTATTTAACCAGGGCTTTTGATCTCAAACCTGCTGGGGCCTAGTGAAATCCTTACCAATTCTCCAGTAACTCCTCACTATTGGAATTTGAAAAGACCCACCTGAAGGATTTAACTCGCTGTATGGCTTCAGCCATCCTTTAGATGCTTCTATTCATGCAGACAGCGAGGGGGTCGGGGGCACCCTTTGTGATCCTCCAAGTAGCCTAAGGTGCCCTTTGCATAAGTTGTACTCCTGAGGAAATAAAAATCAGGAGGACACAAACCTATATACCTTATTTCCTGCTATCTTTACTTAAAGGAGGAGCACAGGGGGTCTGCTTAACATCCTTTGCTACCTAAATACCTTTTGGACATGGGAACTCAATAAAGGAACTTTCATTGCATCCATTACCCTACTGCGGTGCATAGCAAATTAGATTTAAAAGGGTACTTTTTCCCTTACAGCTATTTCTATCATTTTCTTTAAAATTTCAATTTAGTGTCTAGTGACAGAATATTCTGTAATGTACATTAGAACTATATAACACCAATTATGCTAACTGTGAACATTATTTCAAAAGAATTAGTTATATTAAGTTATAGATAAACCGTTGGGGAAAAAAAGGTCAGGTTAGGAAAAAAAAAAAGGAGCTATGTGATAATGTTTTAAAGGAGCAACATGAAGTGAATGCTCTTTTCATTTTTTAATCCTTTCATTTTGCATAACCCACACTGAAATTTTACTACTGGCTTGGTCTTGGTTGTTTAGGCAGGGGGGTGGCGTGTCACTGTGTTAGTTTACAGCTACAAATCGTGGTGTAAAGCCTACAGCTGGGTCTTGTGGTTGTGCAGAAACATCATTTCTTCTGTTTTGGGGGAAATGGAATTGCAGAAATCCATGAAAAGTCTTTTGGCAGACACTGATGACCAGTACATAGGAAAAAAAAAAAAAAGAAAAAAGGAAAAAAGCTGGCAGACCAAGCTTGAAAGAATATAATAACTAAGCACATTCTTGTCACAGTTTTGGTTGTCTGTTTTGTTTCTCATGACTGTACCACACATGATATGTCTGTTACCTGCATTTTGTGTCAGCTTTCTCAGAACAATTTGTTTTCTATTTCAGCCCTATGCTAAAATAAAACCACTCCACAGAATGCAAGAGAATCTAAATGTACCTTCTGTTTTCATGACTCTTATTTTCATTTGTCTATTTCCTATTGGTTTGTGGGTTGGAGGAGTTTTGGGTTTCAAGACATTGTGTATTTGTGCTCCTTCTTTGTGTGCAGTAAATCTGGATGTGCATTGCATTGGAGATGTTTTTGTGTAGGTGAACAAAATAAAAATTCTCCATTTTAATCCTTATTTTTCCCTGCCTTAGAACTGGTTTAAGACTTTTGCTGGAACCATGTGTGGTTTGGTTATTTCAATTTGTGGGGATTCCTGGCAAATCATTTGTGTTTGTTTGACGTCCTGTGGGATCAAACTGCCATGAATTTTGAATGATCTAAAAACTGTGTAGTTTACTTCGGCTAAAACTGCCTTCCACTTGAAAACATAAATCAGCACAGTTGAAATCTAGTCAAGGTCTTTTTTTGTTGTTGATGTTTTTGTTTTAACACTTGGGATTTGCCTCAGCTTCAGCTTGAGCTGAAGCATCTCTGTGCTGGTCCCTTGCATCCAGAAGAAGAGCTGGATGACATTGCATGAGTCAAGTGCCAAATTGCTGAGTCCTGACTGTCCATCACCAGTGATGGGTCCTTGGGCAGACCCTGAAATGTGCCCTGCCTAGGACTGCACCTTCTGCAGGCTCACTCAGGGTGGGTTTTCCTGTTTTGGGGCCTTCTCACACTGGTCTAGGGTTCAATAACTTTCACAAAACCCATCGGACTCCAAGCCAGTGAGAGAACCACAGAATCATTTAGGTTGGAAAAGACCTCCAAGATCACCAAGTCCAATTTAGACTTTTGTTCAGGACTCTTTTAACTTTCAGCTGCAGCTCCAAGTGGAGTTACAGTAGGAGCTTTCACTTTTTCTCCAGCAGTGAAGTGAAATTGGAAGCAGATGTGAACACTGGCATTGTCTCTGGGGGACAGATGATGTTATTTCACCAGCTTGACATCTGTTGAGACTTGATTAAACCCAAAGCATGCTGGGCTGGTCCTGTTCTCTAGATCCTCTGAAAAGGGATTTGTCCCACCAAGTGTATTTGGGGATTCAAATCTGCCTTACAAACCTAGAAGCCTCTGAGCTGGGGGCTTCAAATTGGACGTTTTTATGTTCAGAAGATGCAAACTGCAATGGAAAGGTTTATATCTTTGTGGCGTGGATATGAGGCTTTAAAAAGGGTCCATCTTTATAAAATAGTGCCACAAAAAGGCAAATTGAGAGGGGAAGAAGGAGCTTTTGGTTGGCAAGGCCTGATGATACTTTTGAATGCGTATCTATATGTGCCAACAGGAAAACACCCTGATCCAAGACCTTTATTCTTAAAAACTTCCTGACAACTTTGCTGGGCAATGTCATCTTTGCCCACCCCAAAAAGGGGGAAGCTGTGTTCCTCAAGCACATCTTTCCCACTGTTCTGTACCCATCACTGTGCCTTGGAGGGGTATGGAAACCCCTGATTTCCATGTGGATGGCGAGGGATGCCTTTGGGGAGGGAGCAGCACCGGATGCTGCCCGGATGCCTGAATAGCCCCCAAGAAACCAAAGCATCCCAAGTTTTATTCTACCAGCTCCCCCTGTGACCTTTGGTAAGCAACTTAACCTGTTGTCCTCAGGATCCCCAGTAAAATGGGAGACCTTAATACTTATCTGGTGGGATAACAGTGCTTAATACTTACCTAATTGGATGACAATACTTACCTACATACCTCACAGGGGTGTTGTGAGGATTAATTAGCTAATGTTTGTAAAGTGCTTTGGAGATGGAAAGCGGTATATACTAGTGCTAAGCACTGCTACTCCATGTCAGCACCCAGACCTTAAAATGGGTAAGGCTGCAATAAGAGATTTTATATGTTTTAAAATAAGCCAATTCTGCAAGGCATCCGGATGCTGGGATTATTTTTAGGCAGAGATTTCTAAGAAAGTTGGGAAACAGAAGGGTATAATTATATGACCTGAAACCTTTTGTTGTTTCTTTTAGTTGACCAGCTAAACAATCTTAGGTGTTGTTTGATGAATTGTAAAAACTGCATGTTGGAGTTTAAGATATATCAGTGTTTACTCTTGCTGATCAAACAATATTCGTTGAAATAAATATCTTTGCTGCAATTTGGACAAACAAATATATTAAATAAGCCAGAGAAAATATTTATTCCTGTGTTCTTTCTTTCTATATTTCTTTCTGTAAGCAGCTTTTTTTATCAGTGTAATTCTGCTCTTGTTCCCATTAGGGTAACTGAAAGGTAACACCACTGCAGTAAATGGAATTACACCAGATACAAAAGCATTATGTGAGAGCAAAATTATATTTATATGTGGTCTGAAATGCAACCTGACTCTTGGTTTTAAAGAAAAATCAAACCAAACATTCCTAGAAATATATATAAATGCAACTTTAACAGAAATTGTCAAGCTCTTTGTTGAATCCTGCTCGTTTCATGGCAACTCCTAAACAGATTTTGCAAAAGGAAGGTCTGGTATAGCATAGACCATATTTTCCCTTTCACGGGAGGAAACTTTGCAGGATTTTTGCCTTTAAATATTTTATTTGGTTCCCAATGTGGGCTCTCGATCCAAGAAAGCAACTTTATAGTTATCAAAGCACCCATTTGTATATTTTTTTGCTAGAGCATTTCTTCAGATCTTTTCCTCTCCAGTGTTAAAGAGAATTCCCACAAATTCCTAAAATCTGTTAAAATACAGAACAGAGTGCTCACATTGGTATGTTGTATGTTGGCTGTCCCTGGTAAAGAGCCTGTGCATTTTCATCCTGGGTATGCAGAAGAAATTTGATCCACTGCTGGGCTAAGCACCAGGATTTGGTTGGCTCTAGGACCAATTCTTACATTTCTGCATCAGACAAACATAAGAATGGATAACACTTGAAATAAAACCTCCCCCAAAGCCTTTCGTGTGGATATCAGGTTATATGAAAATGTAATAGAGACCATTCACTATATCCAAGTGTGAGTGAAGGAAAATGGCACCAAAGAGCTCAGAGCAGCCAAGAGGAAAACTCAGCCTAACCCTGAATGAGTTGGTGTCCTAGGTGCCAGAACAACCGAGGAAGCTTCTAAGGAAACAGGCCAGGAAGCCAGGTGTGGTTGTTGGGAAGGATATCTCCCAAATTAACTAATGTTTGGCCCTTCAGCTGCCATGAGGGCCCAGTGTGAGCCCACAGGTGCTGAATCCACCTGTGGACCACAGGAGGAGGTGGAGTGAAGGATGTCTGATGCTGTCACCATCGAGCTCATCAAGATAATGCTTATATAATATATGCATGTGAATATAATAGCTAAGGAGCACTCTGCATTTGGGGTTCCTGAGGATGAGGGGACTTTGTGTTTGGGGAGAATTATCTGTATCTAGGCAGCAGAATTTGCAGATTTGGAAGCTGGGAAATTTGGTTGAAACGCAGGACTCTGCTAACCCCTCAGTGCCCATCATTAGCATTTCCCAGAACAGGAACTCTTGCTAAAATGGAGAGGATTGCCATAGCCAGTGCCTGGATCTAACAAGGTGAAATACAGACAGGGAAGGAAAAGGTGGGGAAAGAGGGGGTTGCAATGGGCAACAAACAATGGGGAAAAAAGTAAAAATCTGAAATTCTATCTCTGCTCTCAATGACCTTGGGCAAATCGTATAAGTGCAGTGTAAAATAGGATAAAAGCCCATTTCTACTGCACTTTAGGAATGATTAGAGATAGTGCAGTGCCCAGGTGCCACCATGATGGAGGCAGACACAGATAGGCAGAGCAGTTCCCAGTGGGACTACACTCTGCATCATGTGGTGGGAGAGCACTTCTGTTATCTCTTTTTGCCTCAGGAGACCTAAAGAAGATGTAGCAGTGGATAGTCTTGTATACCTGGATTTAATCTTCTCTCTCCTGCCTTACCCAAATCAACTCCATCTGATGGTGCAGTACATATTTCCAGCATATTCACCAGTCTGGCAGCACTCTTTTGAAAAAGAAATGTTCTGGGAAGAAAGCACAGCCCAAAGTCCACCTTCCTGAGCAGACTGTGCTTGCTGTGCCAGCAATGAGTGATGTTTAAATCAGCCAGTAACACCTGAAATTTCTTCAGTGAAGTCTACCAGAATTTGTATGCCAAAGGTTTCTTTCCTACTCTAGCAAGTCCTTAATAAATAACAATTTCTAATAAAAATAAAAATAAAAATAAAAATAAAAATAAAAATAAAAATAAAAATAGTAGTGGAGGTCATATAAATAAGACAGTGCTACTGAACAGGAGACCTTCAAGGGGACACATGATACCTGGTCACTAAGGTTGCTTCTGGCAGTCAAAGAATCACAGAATCACAAAATCATAGAATGGTTTGGGTTGGAAGGGACCTTAGAGATCATCTGGTTCCAACACCCACAGCACATCTGGGCTGTGATTCATTCTATATTAAAAAAGCTGAATGGTCCCTTCCTCACCTTTGGCCAGGAATTTACACTCTTCCCTGGGAGCAGCACTGATGTTCCATGGTGCACGTTCACCCTGGGGAGCCAGACTGGCCAAACTCCCAGCCAAACCTGGAAAATTAATCTCCAAATAGTCCCTGGAGGTGTTAACCCCAGCCTAGAGAAAGGATGTAGGGTGTGGGATAAGGAATATTGGGAAAGGTAGAGGCATAGCAGCCTCAGGGGGATCTGGATAAGACACCAAGAAAACACCCGACCAAAATACCTTAGTACTGCTTTTAATCATTGCTGGTGCTGTAGGTGGTCAGATACAAAAGATTAAAAGAGAAGACAAGAAAGGGCTGTCTTAAATTAAGCTTTTAGTCAGAGATGGCCTAAATTAAGCAAAGTACAGGATGTGCAGGATACTGAAGTCTCTCTCAGACCGGAACCCTCTTGTTTCTGCCTCAGCCTCATCTTCATCAGTGCTATGAAAAGTATTTGTGCTCTGCTCAGCGTGTGTGGATTTCTGCAGCCCTCAATGGGATTGTAGGGAGAATCAAAGTGAAGAGTCCTCTTTAGGTCCTCAAGAAATAGAGCTTTCTGCTGGTTAACCATTACTTTGCATTTTCCTTTCCTTACAAAACGACTGAGGTTAAACATTAAGCGCCTGCAGTGAAGGACACCTGTATTTGCTGGTCCCATTATGCAGCTCTACTGAAAAGGCTTTACAGCTGTCTAAATTAGCATAATTAAATCCACATCAATTAAAAAACCTCCATCATCTCTTTCCCCTTCAGATGCAGATAGTCACATTTGTCTAAGGTGCTAAGTGACAAAGGAACTTTTTAACAGTGGAAGCCGGAGCTGAAAGGAAGAGTAATACGGGTTGTATATTGGCCCAAGGTTCACCTTAACACCAGTGGAAGTGATTAGTGGGTGCTGCTCTGCCTAAAGAGGTAGAGCTGCCTTTTGCATGACAATGATGCCAGGACCCAGAGCCAGGCATTAGAGATGTGCATTTTACAACAGGCTTTGGCTTCTATTGCTCCTTTATACCCCATTAATGGGGGGAAACAAAGCCTGGCATGATTTGGCCAATTTCCCCCACCCTACTTTCTTCCCCTTTTTTTGTTTTTTGGAGCTTTTTTTTTTTTTTTTCTTTTTTCGGTGGTGGTTTTGTTTTAGGGTTTTGTGTTGTTGTGTGTGGGGAAGCCCCAGTGACCCCAGGATAGCAGCAAGGCTGCGCTGTGTGATGCGAGCGAAGAGAATTCCTCCAGATGAAAACTGACATGGGGTTCAGGGGTTAATTTCTGGAACAGGCGCATTTGCATACAAATGAAAAATGATGGAATTTCTGTTCTCCTAAATTTTCAATGTCATCAGCATCAAACAGCAGTCAGTGCTCCCTTGCTGTTTGAAGAATATTCATTACTTCAGAAGAAGGGGCACCTTGTTTGGTATTAATCTCCTCTTCAGGTCAATGACTTAATTTGCTAAACTCCATCTGAAGTGCCACTCACTTTTTTATTTCTCTGCTATTCTTTGTTATTTTTCATAACATGTTCTTAATACTTGTTTTATTTGTAAGGGGATACACTTCCCCAGGAAATGCAAGCAGGGGGAAGGACTGCATTTATTTATTTATTTATTTATTTATTTTCACCCAGAGAACTCAGCACCCGTCTGTATCATTTGTAGCACATTTTGGTGTCTGCTCGCCTTAAAATTCATGGGGGTTTTAGGAGAAAGAAAATAACTTGTGGACTCAAATGGGAAAACAAACATTTTTCGTCCAAAACTGACGTTTAAATGGACATCTGGTGCCTTGTGCAGCAAGGTTATGGGGTGTCATGCCTCTAACAAAAGGTAACAAGCAGCTAAATGATTAATCCCCCAAAGAAAATCATAATATTCTTTTAGTTCCTGCCTCTGGAAATTCTCATCTGAAACCGCAGTGGCTGAGGATGTACTCGAGGAAACTTTTGTGCTAGCTCTTATTTCCCCATTGTCCTCTCCCTGTCTGCCAGGGGCCTGAGGAAGGATCCCATTTCCCTCCGTTTTTGCCCTTCATGGTTATAATTCTTCTGCCTGAATAGGATTATTCAGGAGATCTTTAGATCTTCAGAGCTTGGGGGTGTCTCTGGGAAATTGGCCCAGGTGGCCATTCCCACCCTGAGTGCTCCTGGCTGAGGGTCCCTGGGCAGGGTGGGTGTCCCTGTGGGGTGGGAGCCATCCAACCCATGTGCAAGGGCTTAAAAAAACCCTTAAAGTCAGGATTTGCCCTATAACCTTTTGGTTTTATATGTCCAGGCCTTTCTGAACTTTCCAGTCAGACTTATTCTTGATTCTCAAAATAATGGGGTTTTTTGTTAGTTTGTTTTTTAATTATTAATCAGATCTGAATTTTTTGGCATGAACACTTATGGAAATGAAGCAATTGCACTGTCTGTTCTTCTGTCTGTCGCCCCTACTAACTTTTGAACCTCTTTGCCAATATCTCTCCAATTTATTAACAGGCTACAGAGCTCAAAGGTGTGAAGTGCTTTCCAGTTTTATTTTTTTTTCCTTCCATATCTAACTCTGAAATGGCAAAATTTACTGTTGGAAATAGTACAGACAGCTAAGCTTTTCTCTGTTTCTTTTTTTTTTTTTTTTTTTTTTTTTGGTGACTTGCAAAGGGGAAAAGAGGTGATCTGAGGATTAATTCCCTGTGTGTCTCTATAAAGGCTGTTAGCAATTAACCAACTCGCTCCGGATGCCTCCAAGTCCAGCTGGGTGAGGTTCAAGATCCTTGGCAAAAAAAAATCAAACAACAAACTATGTGCACATAATATATACAAACAACTTGCATGCAACTGCCTCTTGCTGACTTTTCTTCATGTAACCTTTCTTTAAACTGAGAATTTTTGAGGTTTTTCCATATGTAGAGAGCGTGTCACTCAGAGAGGCTGTAGTCCTGACTACACTTGAGCGCTTGAAAAATAAAAATAAACAGGGGATGATGGGGGGAGTTATATTCCTACCTGGAGCATTAAGTTAAGAGTGTCTAAGGGCCTTGATCCTCAGCCCCAGCCAAGCTGGATTTAGCATAGGTCATATTAAGGTGGGGCAAAGGGGGCTTTGTGTCATTTTTAGATCCCCTTATCCCAGGCTGTGCATCCCTGGTGTGATGGATGTGCTGGGAGGTTGGGATGGCAGAAGGGCTGGTGCAGTTGGCCCAGCGCCATCCCGAGATCCTCTCCACCAAGGGCAATTCGGGGGTGATGGGATAAGCCAGCTTTGCAAAGGCAGCTGCTCTGGGAGCCTGGCTCTGCCTCGTTATCCATAGAGAATGTCCTCGGCACGGAAAACTTTCTCTGTGGGAAGGCTTGGATGTGGGAACGGATCCTGTGCTGACATGTCTGTGATGAGCGGGGAGATGTTCCCCTCCAGTGGAGTTTGTTGCTGTCGGAAGAACAAATCAAGGAATTGTCAGATAAAGCCGAGGGAATCAGTAAAAAATCAGCATCATCCAAAATTCAGGGCCAAAGAGTTACAACTGCCCATGTCTTGTGCTGTGAAATCCTTCTGCCAGGGGGGCTGGATTCCTCCTGACTCTCTTACGTGACAAAATACAAAAGTGACTCTCATGAATGCTTTTTGTAGTGGAAGGCTCGGGATTCTGTATGAGGAGCTGATTCTTAGTCACATCTGTCTATCTTGTTGTGTGAATATTGATAATGAAGTCAGGAAGAGAGACTTGTCACTGTAAGTGCATCAGACTCTGGCACTTGCCTGCTCGGAAGGAGGCGGCTCTGCTGCTTCGCTGCTGTCGGTGATGTCGGTTTGTTGAAATAATATGTCTCTGCCAGCTGAGAATCTGGCCTTAAAATGAGAAAAGTTGAGATTCCCATTGTTGAATTAGTTTGGCCACATTAAAAATACGTTGCTCTAGAAATGTGTATATGAATATGCTAATGTTTATTTTGCTAAATGTGCTTGCCAGGATGTGCCATGTGGCTGAGTTAGTGTTACTTTAAGAATCCTAATTTTTTGCCTTTTTAGACTTTGGATCTTTTAAACTTGTAAACACAGCATTTTGTTGGCAAAAGCCTCTCTGATTTTATGCATACAGCTGACTTTTATCTTCACTTTTTACATCACCTTAATACTGAAAGAGAGAAAGCACTCATCTGTTTATGATAAGTTTATCAGAAATACTCCAAAGTTTTCCATGACTAAGATATTATATTGTTGCAGTGGCTTGCTACAGGGTAATTTCTAGACAACAAACAGAATATTTCAAAGCCCAGATGTCCTGTTTAGACAAGGGGGTTTATATTGATTAGGATCTGCTTTCACCTAACATCATGTAGTAAATATCACAAAGACATAATTAGAAAATTTGGTACAATATTTAGTCCTAGTCCCTGTGTGCCAGAATTGTTTGACTACTAAGAAACTGGAGCTTGTTTGCATCCCAGTGTGTTGTGAAATGCAAACTTCAAAGAAAATATTATATCTCCCAACTCCAGCTCGTGAGAGTCTTGGAAGTATAATACAGAAAGGCTTAACAATCCCTGCTGAGGAAAGGGCAATTTGACACTGAAACTACTGTTAAAGCACCGTTGACACACTGGTGGGCAAAAAGTGCTTATTAGAGGAGTCTAGTTACAGTCTCAGGAGCCAGGCAGAGAAAACGCACCCGAGTCATTGTGAAAATTGGCAAGTTGCACCAAATAGATGTGTTTTGTGTATGTGTCTGTGCTATTTTTTTCCCCCCTCCTTAACTACACATATCTCCATGTTTGCTTCGTAGGCTTTCCATAAGATTGGGGCCCTTGCGGTATTCAAATAAAATATTTAGATTTGCAAAACTTCTGGAAGCCAGATTTTAAGGGAAAAAAGAAGTTTTTTGTCAGATTGTCAATGTCTGAATTTCATCACAATCTGTTCAGCTGTTTGTTGCAGGCAGGCGTAAAACATAGTGGGTAAGTGTGTGTTTGTACTTCTTATACATATTGAAAGAGGGCTGCCTAATCCCCTTGATGAGGAAAGCTCTGTAAATTATATACATCTGCAGGCACTGTGCATGGGTAGTGCAGAAGCAAAGAGGCAGATCAGCAATTTGAGGGAGCAAAAAGGAGTTTTCTCGCAAAGTCGGCGATTGGGAACCTTAGAGCAGCCCAGCCTCCTGGTGATGTCATTTACTTGTGGGTTTGTTTGGGGTTTTTTTTTTGAATGACCCGAATGTTTTGCCTTAAAAACTTTGCCTAGGAGGCCCTTCTACGCACTCAGGATTCCTGGCAAGAGAAGAAAATATTTGATGATGACAGCTCTGAATATATTCTCTTTAATTGTCACTTATGTCTCCGTCCCATCCTCTGCACTGTGCTAAAAATAGTCATTCGGGTTGATGGTTTCAACACCATCTAATGTATGTATATTATTGCATACAAAACCTACATAAAAATGTCAGGAATGAGACCCAAGCCAGGAATAAAATTGAAAATCACAAACATGAGAGAAGACCCAAATAATGAGGGTGTTGCAGGGAAATGTTATTTTGATGTCTCTGTGTAAATACATGCAGGCAGAGCAGTAAAGATGCCACCACCTTCCATGCATAGAGGATTCCTAGAATAATATTTGCCTATTTTTTTTGTAAATATGTAGGTAGTGTTTATATTTATTCTCATCCTTCCCCTGCTTCCTTTAATAGCATGATTTGTTAATCGTGCTACAACACTTGTAAGGTCAGTGGAGAACATATTTTCCTGTCCATTTTGCAGAGGATAAATTTGTCCAAATTGTGCAGCAAGTGTCTGGCAGAAGTGAGACTAGACACCAAGGATAAAATCCCTTTGATTTCACTGAGGGAAGGATTTTATTCCAGGAGTTTTGTCTCCACTTCTTCACTCTGTATCCTATGCCCTGTGTATTCTGGGCTTTTGTTGCTACTTGAGCCAAGTCTTGGCTCATCGGGTTAGAGGAAAGTCTGAAAAAGAGGCAGCAATGGTAGTGTTAACGTGACACTGTAGTATGGTTTTGTCAGCATTTCCATTATAAACTTCTGTTTGCAGCAATTATAAATCAACCATGGGAAAAAAAAAAAAAAGAAAAAAAAAAGAAAAGAAAAGAAATCACTGTGAAGTAAAACTTGGCATACCAGAGTCCAGGAGGGAATTTTGAGCTTTTGGAAAGAATGGCTTCTGATTACCACGGACAGGCATGACATGATGTGCAAATATACACTCCACATTGCAATGGAAAAAAATCAGAACAAGTGTCACCACTTTGTCATGGCCAAGAATGTGAGGAAAGAGGGTCTTCCTGACTTTTGGAAATGTGAAAAATATTTTATTATTCTCAGAAACATCGTATTAATTCCCTTAACTACTTCTTAATTTTTCCTGTTTACTTTGTATCATCCCACAGAGACGATGGCTGGCTTTGGGGTTTGCAGTGGATCAGTCAGCTGGTGTTGATCAGCACAGCTCCACCCAAGTCCAGTGAAGTGAGGTTGGCTTACACCAGCGGGCAGTGTGGCTCCAGATCGCCTTTCCACGGGAGGCTGTGGCATTTGCTACCCATTTGGAGCACCAGCCAGTGTTTGTTTAACTTTGCAGGTCCATTCTGCCATACTGATTGAATTCCAGTGGTAGGATAGGCATAAGCTGACTTGAAAGTTTTTTTCTTGCTGAGGATGTAGTTGGTTACTTTTAAGTTGTACTGTGCTGATATTTCTTGTATTGCACTCCAGGCTTTCTTGTGCTGCACAGCAGAGTGATGGAGCAGGTGGTGCTCAGCCAGTTTACTACTGTCAGGCTGGGTCCAAGAGGCTGCAACTATCACCTACCCTGCACCCAAACTGTGATTTTGCAGGATGGAGCTGAGTCACTGCCCATTCTGGGTCAGAGCTCTGGGCTGTCCTGCATCATCATCACTCATGAGTCACGCGAAAGACGAGCTGTTGGCTCATCGGAGCAGCATTCCCCAGCAGCCGAGCTGGAACTCGAGTCCTTAGCTCTGAATTCAGCTTGGAAATAATGACCGTAGCGCCGTAGCAGCTTTGGCTTTCTGTGGTGCTGCTAATAACTGAGTGCTAAATGTGGAGCAGCTCTGCAGGAGTGTCCCAGGGTCAGGCTGCGGGGAGCAGGCGTCAAAACAAAGGTGCGGCAAACTCGAGGTAACTCCTCGAATTGCGCGCCGGGGTTGGGCGTAGGGAGGGGAAGCAGCAAAACTCCTTGCTGGGGTTTTTTTAGATGTGACATTTCAGTGATGTACCAACAGAGGAAATTTTGCTTGCAGAATCCTGTGAGCAAAACACTTCTGAGAATGTATGTATACAATTGTTTAAAAAAACACAGGGTTACTGACACAGATGCCAATTTGGTAGGGCATATGGAACATTTACACTTGCCTTTTTCATTCTTTCTTGCTACAGCTGGTACTGATTTAGTATGTGAAATTTTACTAGCAGGAGTGCTAATCAAGACAGAGATTTCTGTGAGGATTTAGTCATTTATGTGGAGGAAAACTATGGGTACCATTAAAAAGTACAAGATCATCTATGAGAGGAACATTATCATTAGCAACCTAATTTTTAAAGCAAACAGAGGGAAAAAACCTACTGTATGTCTTCAACAGCAGCAGCAGCAGCAAATGATGTTCTTGCAATATTCAGTCATGTCACCTCTCTCTAAGTTTGTGCAAAGAAAATTTGAAATTCACTTGGAAAAAAAGGCAATAGATGCTCCAAGTGTTTTTTCAACCAGTGTGATAGCCTGTTCTGCTACATCAAATGGATATGGCTGGGAATGGGATTAAATCCAAAAGCCACATCCAAATCCTGGATCTGTATTTGAATCTGAGGCCTCCATTCAAACCTAACTCTGTGATAGGGCTGCCTTTCACCATCTTGGCATTTGAGAAGGGGCCAACAGTATCCCACATCTAAAATCCAGAGTTCGTAGAAGTTCCCTTCCTTTTTTTTTCAGGAATTGCAATCTGGGCCTGGAATGGAGACATTCAGATATTAAATAGCAATTCTGGCCAATTTCTGATGGGACAAGAAATACTATATTCCACCAAGAAGGCAACGAGAGTACACTACTTGTCCAAAGAGGTGATTTTTGCATTACACAAGGCGTAAAAAATTATGCCCGGGTTTAACTGCCGCTTCCTGCCAAGATTATTTCAGCACAAACAGCGACAGAATAGCTGCTGTATGTTAAGTGTGCAGTACAGGTGGCCCAGTGATACAGGAGACCCGAGCAATAAAAGCCAACATCTGCGGCCGGAGGTGCCTGCGCGCGCGGAGCCGCGGGCTGGTCCCCGTGGTGGGCAGCCAGCTGCCCGTGCTCAGGGCTCTGCCCCCGTGGAGAGATGTGACAGGAGCTCTGGAGTGCTCTCCCTGCCCTTTCCCTGCTGCTTCCCCAACGAGTTTGGGGACTATGAGGGAAGACAATGTGAGGGTGATGCCCCTGGGTGATGCTGCTCTGAAATGTCTTGAGGTTTGCCAGTCAATGTGCACAGTAAATAAATACCTGCCTGCAACTACACAGGAATTCATCTCAGCTTCTCAGCGATTGGCTTCATGTTGAGCTTTCTGAATATCTTTGCAAGCTGCTCTGCTTTGCCGTGACAGGCACTCTTTCCTGAGGCAAGATAACACTGAGGAGGGTTTGGAGAAAGAAACCAAGGCCCCTTCATTTGTTTCAGGAATGTTAGTGGCATCCCAAGTGCCTCTCTTGTTGGGAAAGGCAGAAAATTTTAGACAGATTCCCAGATATCACTGGATTCAGTAGCTTTACTGCATGGCAGATGGGAGAGGTCTCCTTTGACCCCTACAGGTAATGGCTCTCTTGTGGCAACTTCACAAATGCTGCAAGGTTATCTCATGTATTTTGGGATCTACCAGGGCTTAAACTTTCAAAGGAACCTTTCTAAGTTGGAATTAAATCCCTTTCTTCACTTTCTCAACACCAGATTTAATTTAGTTATGACTAAAAATTTCCTAATATTGCTATTTTCCAGTATCTCACCTTTTTAATCACTAGCAGAAAATCTGAAGATTTATTGTAGAGCTAAAAAGAGCTAAAAACATGACTCCTGGATACAACAATGACAATTTTCACTTAAAAGGCTTTTTTTTTCCCAAAATACATATACTACTAAACGTGATATCTCCAGGGGGCAGGGAAATGGCCATCAGGCTAATTAGCTCAAGGCAAGTGAAACCATAGGGGAAAAGGAAAAACAGCATTTATGTTGGCTTGAGCATTGCTGCCTGCACTAAAACTGCTTGGATGTCTGTGAAAGCCATGCAGAGGTGGTTCTGCTTTGTGGACTGTGGGAGTGGGTCAGCTTCTTGTCTGATGGCATCAGGGCATCCCAGGTCTGATGCTGGCAGCAGCGGAGCTCCCTTCTCCAAAAACCTGAAGCGTTTGACTTGTGTTGTTACAGCTGTCCAAACTTCTTCCTAACATAGCAAGGTGAAAGACTCTAATATTGGGTCAGAGCAGGAATATCATAGGATTTGCCTCTGCCTCCCAGACAGAAAATGAAGTGAGTCATGATGGAGATTTCACTGCTGCCATCAATAAGAACAGTTACATCACCAAAAATGCGCAGTACAGCGAGCTGAAGTCTTAGACAGTTTGTGATGTTTAAACATCTTAAGCACTGTTGAGCGTTTTCTCTACATTTCTTGATATGGCACTGTGGTTTTATTTAAGCAATCCCGAAAATCGTGGCCAGCTGCACCATCTGCCAGAGATGATGCAGGATGGGTGCCTCCAGCATGTCAGCGCTCAGATGTCATTTAAAAGGGAAATGCTTTCTGTACTGGGAAGAGGGCAGAGACAAAGAGCCTGGGCAGGCAGCAGGCTGTGCTAAGTGGAAAGAAGAATTGATACCTTTTCTAAGGCCTGACCCGAACATCTGAGTTCCTTCCCTTGGGGTTTCTCTCCCCCAAATGTTGTTTCTTTTTTTTTTTTTTTTTCTTTTTTTTTTTTTTTTTTTTTTTTTTTTAATGTGTGTGTGTCTTTTTTTTTTTTTTTTTCTTGGCACTCACAGATCCAAAAAGATTGTGAGAGATAAAGACCCCTCTGATGTGGAACAGGTGGCTGGTCCAGGTCATTGAGCACGCTGGTGGCTGTGAAAGCAGAGTGTGTGGTGGTCCCACCTCGGCTCGGGGGCGCGGCAGGGATGCGCTTGGCATTTAAAGGTCAGTCCCTGGCAGGTCCACGGCACGTCCCCAGCAGCAGGTGACCTCCGTGACTGCTCTCCCATCTCACACATCCGCCTCATCAAGGAGCCAGGCTGCACCTTTATGAAACTGTTTGCAGATGAACGAGGCGTGATCACAACTAAGCTGAAGGGTGTCATATTCACTTTACCACCGACATGAGGACCAGTGGTTGAATATTCGATTACATGTCAGTCACAGCACATTAGGCAATCTTCCAGTCTGCCAGCTTTGCCCTTCCCAGCTCCCAGATAAGTGTCATCAGAAAAGAAGTAGCACTGTGAAGGCAGGAATTGGCTTGTTCTGGGAGCTTCAGTCCCCATGAAAAATGTCCTCTCTTATCATTCCAGAGTCTATTGGGTCCCCCATACTCTGGAGAGAGGAAGGTTGTTCGTGCCTCCTGACTGTGGATTCAAACCACTCATGGTGCAGTTGCTACTCAATTTCATCTCTACATCCAAAGGTATAAACGTGTGCAAAAGCAGCAAATGTTGCATTGACAAATTAGGGAGCTGTCATTCCAACTACATTACCAAAAATATTCTGCTCTTTCAAATAAAGTGACTATAAAAACTTGTTGCTCTGACCAAGCATTTTCTGGACTGTTTTGCTTGCAAATTACTGAGTGAAAATATGCTAGGAGTGGAAGTTAAGGACTGTGGACAGTTTCCCAATTTGCTTAAGCCAGAAAAATCCCATCTCAGCTCCAAGAAGGAAACTACTTTCCAAAATTTCATGCAGAAAGTCCCAGTTCAGCTGGAACAAGCTGCTCCATTTGTGCTCAGTGATTTCTGGAATAATAAAAAGCCCTGTATGCCATGCAGGCAAGCACAAGCACCAAAGGATAATGTGGGTAGATAATTCCCTTTCGGAATTGGCATTAGGGGCTTATTATGGTTTTTGTTAAGCATCCTCCACCTTTTAGCACCAGCCACGTGAGAAGTAAACGGGTGGCATTCCCACTTTGCATCTTCTGCTTCCAAGGTTGAGCTGAGCCTCCTGTTTGGAGAGTTTCAAAGTGAATTTGAAATCAAAGGAGACAACACTGCCGTGACTGGGCGGGACATTCATAAGCAGAACTTTAGCTTTGCCTACTTTGATTTCAGATTCACTTTGAGTGTTGTTCTGACAGGAAGTGCAGGCATCACAAGATTCTTGGTAGCAGCATCACCATTAACTTTCCAAGTGACCCTTACTATTTAGCTAGAGAGACAATAAGATTATGGTGGGTGTCAATGGGAATAACCTTTATGATACTTCCAAAGCTTCAATTCTGTCCTCAGGCTCCACAACTCCAAGAAATACTTAGAGGGAGAGACTGCCTGCGGAGTGAGGAGTGCAGTGTGATGGATGAAACAATAAAAATGACACTCCTGGTGAAACTGAAAGTTTATGTGTTGTGCCTATGATTGATGTCAGGGTGGTGGCATCTGGACCCTGTGTCATTACGGGTGCAGCATGAGACCCTCCATGTGGCAGAATGGCTGCACCCATGGCTGGTAAGTCCAGGGAGGTGAATTTGGCCTGTCTGGTGAAATAACACCTCCATGAGGAATTGTAGGTCTCCATTTTGGGTTGCTCTTGGAGAAAATGGCTGTTTTCCCCCTATATCACCCAGCTCCTCCTTGCCCATGTTTGAAAAGGGCATCCTCAGTGCTGACAGCAGAGCTGTTACAGACAGAAGGACTGGGCTGAGAGCAGCCAGGGAAATGCACCTTATTTTTAAAAAGAAAGATGTGCCTTGACAGCTTGCCAAATGCCACATCTGCCTCTCTTTGCACCTCTGTGGGTGAAGCTGAACAGCAAGGTGGTGAAGATGAGCGAACTTATCCATTAACTGTGTGAGATCCACTCTCTCCTTTTCTGTACAACAGCTGTAGGTGATTCCTGACTGGAAGGACCTCCTGGAAACCCCATCTGCAACACCTGGGGGGAGGCACAGCTGTGAGCTCCCTGTGGTGGGGTGAGGAGGCACCACACCACTAACACCTCAGATGGGCTGGGAAGAGGATGGGGAGTGTGGGCATTGGTAAATGGTTTCATTTTTTTTACCCCTCCATTGTCAGTTGTCTTTGCTACTGGAATTTTTTTTCATCTTTCATGATGTCTCTCCCTTGGGGAATGCTGATGAGACTGTGCAAGCCATGAAGGCCTTTGAATTGGCTGTTTCTCAAGAGCTGAATCTGTCCTTCAGTTAACCAGGCAAGTCTAACTTGGTTTATCTGATTAGGTGGAAGGATTTCGGTGTTGTATCTCTAGTGTTGAATTTTTATTTCCTGCTCACAATGATATTAAATCATAACCTGCTAGTCTGCAGGTATCTGGGTGGGAGTATTTTGCCTGTGACACTGAGTCTGTATTTTGCATGCAGCACATTGGCATTGTGTAAATGTTATGAACAAGTTCTATTATCTTTGAAACCACAGAAACAACAACAGTTATAATTATAGTCTGAAGATGCTGTAGTGTTTCAAATGTGCTTGCAGTAGTAGTGCTGTGATGAAAACACAGTGTGTCCCTGCAGCTTTTGCTGTGTTCAATGACATCATAATTATGTTTCATTCAGGCTTAAACTTCTGTCCTTAAACACAAACAGCTTGCGTGAAACCTCTTAGGTTTTCCTTCTCATTTCTTGAGATAGTCTCTAGACTAAAATTAGTTGAAGCAGTGAATAAGGTAGGGTTGTGCATTTTACAGGCTTTGTGTTGGATTTTGCTGTGGATAAGTTGTAGGTAGTTCATGTTGAAGGATTTGAAAAATGAATGAATGTTATTTAAAACCTCTAAATGGGCATCTGCTGCTTGTCAAGTTGTGATTTTCTAGTCCTGGGGTATTTGACAGTCTTGTGATTTGTGATAATGGAATTACTGAAAAAAAAAATCATCAACAAAGACATGGCATTGTGAGTGTGCAAAACAAAGCTTTTATTCCTGGAGTAAATGCACTTTTAAGGGTGAAATACCTCAGGCATGTGTTCTCAAGCATGGCCTTAAATGTTAATCTACCTGAGCCTTCTCCCAAGTGGAGATGTATAACCACATCCCAGTGGCACAACTGTGAAAAGCTGAAAAGCTTCTTTTTTTTTTTCACCCACGTGCCTCTGTCTTCTTTAAAACTGACTTCATGCCTACTCATGCTTCTTTGTAAAGTTCCAAGAAAGATTTTATCTTGTTTCAATTTTTCATTTAAATTGTCCTAAAACACAAGCTCTGCTTGGATCACACTCAGTAGATGCACAGAGGTTTCAGTTTCTAAAGAAGACCTTTGTAGCCCAAGACCCGAATTCCTTGTTGTTCCCTGGGGATAGAGCAGTGTGTCCATATCCCTCTCTCCCACTGGTGAGCAGTAGCATTGCTGCTGGTTCTGTAGCACTGAAGCAGCCCAAGCACATCTCTGAGCCCATAGCCAGAGGTGTTATGAGCACTAGGAACCACAGTAACATCTAAAAATAACCACGGTGCAAAATGGGTTGAAGAATAAGGCAAGAATTTCCCAACAAATATCTAATTACTATATTAAAAATATTTCTTTCATGTAAGACTTAGCTTAACTAACTCTGTAAATTAAATGTGGCATCTTTCTAATGCTTCTCTGAGTCTCTGTGATTGTTTTCATTATTGTTACGATTGTAACTGTTACTAGAATGAAATTATTTACACATAGAGCTAAATGATTATTTTCATTGCTATTCAGCTCCTGGCTGTCTTAGACTGGTGCTCTGCAGCCACAAAACACCCATCCTCTCCAAAGCTGCAGGTTTCCCCATCTTTGGGAGTGGCTGTGACCTGATGTTCCCATTGTTCAGTGCATTCAGGGCATATCAGGACATGTCAAGTGGAAAATGGCAGGTAAAGGGTCCTCTGCCATCACAGCAGAGTGGAGCTGCTTTGGGCTTTTTTTACTGCATGGTGGACGCTCATCCACTCTCTGCCCACTCTGGGTGCCTTCACCATGATTGTTCTCACTTCAGGAGGTCCTTTTCCATGTGGGAACATGTGCTCGTCCTAAAAAAGTATCCCTTAGTGTGTCACTCCATACAGGTTCCATGGCTATTGGTGCTTTAGAAGCTTCCATCAAGTTTTAGGACCTTTTTCTTATTTGTCTTCCCTTTTATTTGCCTTTGGTAAACCTGGATAGCATGGAAACATCTCCAAACACCAGAGCATTGGTGTAACCACTGGGTGGTGGAGCACTGACCAGCAGAGCCATAAAAGCTGATGAGGTGTGTGAGCAGCAGAGCACAAAATGACCACGAGTTTGTGGCACTTCATCTTTAACACATGGACAGACACGGTCCTGTGGATAAAACCCTCGTGTGAGAGTCAGGAGAACTAACTTTGGATCCTGGATTGGCCCCTGCCTTGCCAATGCCTTTATGGTTGCTGCCCTACCCATGGCTTTGCTGGTTTTCCATCTGGGAAGATGGGGGGATAAAAGTGTCAGGTGTGGGGGGTTGCCACACCACATCCTGATTTATTATCACAACCATCGAGTCTGAGATCCTAATGGGAGATTCTGGAGAAGGGCAAGGAGTTGGGCAGGTGCTTGGTTGGAGCAAATCAGCATAGCTCAATTAAAATAAATAAATTTATTCCATCTGGAGTGATAAAGGCTTTCCCAACAGTTAAACCACTGGTCCTTAGTATGTAAGACGAGTTAGGGATGCTGATCCTTCTCTCCCAGGAAAGGTTGTGCCCAAGAACATGAATTTATGAACAAAAGACTGTGGGCTATGTTACAAACGAGAAGGATGTGTGGAGGTGAATCATAGGGCAATTTTATTTAGGAAATATGGAAAATGAACTAGAAACTCTTGAGTTACCTTTGACTCCTTGGCAAGGGCAAATAAAAATTGGCAGTCCTCTGTCCAGCAGAATAAAAGCATTAACATCTGCAGAGCTTCTGTTGGTAAATTTATGGAACAGATTGAGTAAAACTGATGTAAAAGTGGAACAGGCGCTGGATATGAGCAACTTTCAAAGTAGATACTTTTTCTGGACTTGGTCTGCAGCTCGTTCTGGCTTAGATAAACTTTCCTAGTTGACCTACTTCAAATCCCGATCTGGATGCTCTTAAAACAAATTTTAAAAAATTATCCCCCATTTCCAGAGGTAAAGCAAGCTGACAAAACCCCAATTTTAAAGTATTCACAAAAAATTATTAAGTGTTTTAAAAGCATTTCAGTTACAAGAAAAATCACAGCTGAATGCAGGGAACTTTTGCTTAGACTGGGCCTTCATTTCCAAAATCTGTACAGTAATATGACACAATAGACTGAGGTGCTGATTATGCCACAGATAATGTAGTTGTTAATGATCAAGTTAATGTTAAAAGCCATTACTGCTCATTGACATAATTCTCAGAACATTATACTGGAGAAGTGCACCTTTTGTGTAGCAACAAAATGACAAAATTGAAATGTTAAAAGTTGAGTGCCTGAATAATAGCCTGTGAAATCATTTAGACAAGATCATTGTTGTTGCTATTGTAAAAGAACCAGAGAGTGACAGAATGAGACAAAAAAAAAAAGGAGGGGGAGGAAAGAAGAAAAAAAAAAGGCAGGCACCAGAGTGTCTCTTTCCTGAAGGGAGATGTAAGGTAGAGAGGATTCCTGCTCCTCTGTTCTCTGTCTGCCTCTGCAATTTGGAGGGTCTTCATCTAACAACAGAGCACCCTCCTCTGGCAGCTCGCCAAAAATGACCGCCTGCCTGGAAGGATGGGGATGGGGACAGGACCCCTCGTGGAGCATCATCCCAGCACTGGGCTGGGAGGCTTCACCCTGCACGGGGGAAGAACCTTTTTTTTTTTTTTTTTTTTTTAACTGCTTGCCAGGAAAATCTAGGACAGTGGCCCCAGCGTTACGTTAGGGAAAAAAAAATTAAAAAATCGGTCGTGAAAGTTTTTTGCTGTTTTACCCTGAGAGCGGGTCCTGTGTGATTGCAGCCTCTTGGTGTGGTAAGGTCGCGGGCTGGGACTCTTTACCTAAAAACTGGAGGATTTGAAGGTCACTTTAGAAAAGTCTCTGAGCCCTGTGCCACCCACGGGCATCTCTGACTCTCTGGGCTTTAATAAACCCGAGAAAGAGTGCAGAATTGTGGTAATGGGCTCCACAACAGACAGACTATTAAACGCCTGCAGTGGAGGGACACTTTACTGAGCAATATACTGTACAACAAGCCTGTGTTAAAACATTGACCCACAACATTTGGTCCATAAAAATAGTTACATTCGCAGGGACTCCTGGCAGTGATAGTTTTAATGCAGGGTCTGTGTCGTGGTATAAAATAAATGACTTCCGACATTACAGTAAATGCTTAAAAAGCTCCATTGAAAACCTTTCGGTGCAAAGCAGTGAGCACACAGTGCAAGTACCTGCAAGCGATGGTAGTTTCATTCCTGAACCACCCTCAATGATCTGCTTTTGTGCAGAAACACCCTTCAGCCCACAAGCCAGGCCCTCCTTGCTATCCTTGTAATGTCAGGCAAATCACTGTGAAAAAGGCATTGAAGGGCACTTCACTGGATTATGTTTTCATCCTGGATTTTCCACGAACACAGTTTTCTGCTCTTCTAAAGAGTCACCTGTATCAATTGGACTTGGTTTGTTTAGCATCTCCCAGCAGAAAAATATCATAAAAATATCATGCAACCTTTTATGAAGCTGCTTCTTTATTATTAAGTTCTAGGAGGCAAGGGGTTTCAGTGTTGTTTAATGCAATTTACCTCCTTTTCTCCAGCATGAACCAGTTCCAGCCATTTTTTTTTGTTTGTTTTCAGGTGGGGAGGTTGAAATCTAAGAACACCCATCTCAAAGCATCCCTCCAGGCTGCCAGCCCACCCTCCAGCCCTCACTGTTTTCCTCTCTAAAGCATTAACTTTCCTGGAGGGCTTTGATTATTGTCCTCCTGTGGTTCCTGTAAGCTCCCACAAAGCCATCCAGTACATTCTCTGCCTCCAGTGACTGTCTTTCTCAGGATATCTTACTACAGGGTCTGCTACTCTTGGCACCCTCTTCCTGTGACCCCAGCCACTATTGAATTAAATCTCCTCCATGGTTTGGCTATGAATTGCAGCCTAAAGTCCATAACTAAACTGTGCATGGTATTGGAATTCAGCAGGAGCTGGGGCCAGCGATTAGGGATGGTAGACCCTGCCACTTTATCTGTCATGACAGGAGGGAAATTTTAGGGAAGGAAAATTACTGGCAGGTCACAGTTTGGAAGGAAGGTAGCACTAGTATAGGGCTTCTCTTTCTGCTGTGCTCACGGCTGTAGTGTGGAGGGTTGTGCAATTCCTTAGGAAAAGTTAGAGCTCCACAGAATGGATTAAACCTTTGTCTACTGCCTCTTGCTGTGCAGATATAGATTTATTTTTTTTTAAGGTATGATCTTCCAGCTTGAAAAAACAATTTTATTTTCTTCTCTTTTCAGGAAAGATAAATATGAACAAGGGAACTTATCTTAAAATCAGGAAAGCTTGTTACAGAAGCAGATCTCCACAGCTGGAGGTTTTCCACTCAGGTGTCTTCACCTCAGGAGCAGACTCTGTGCAGTTGACCTGCCTGGGTGCAGCTGCTCCCAGGGGCTGTGGAGAGCAGTTGGTGCCTGTGGGGCTGGATCTGGGACCCAAGGGCAGCGCTGGGTGTGCAGAGCACAGGGCAGGTTATCAGTAAGGTGTTTGTGATGTCCTGGTGGTGGAGAAGGGCTGCCAGGAGCTTCCCTGTGTTTACATCCCACAATATTGTTATTATAGGAGCCTTTCAATGGAAGAAAGGATAAATTTTGACACATGCATCGAGTGCAGGAATAAAAAGTTCAGTCTGCCTTGGGGACTGAAACCTGCACTATATCTGGCTAATTTTGCCAGCTCTAGTTTCATAAAGCAGCTTGGATGCAAGAACATGTACCTTCCTGTGCACCCTTGAACGAGCAGTACTGAGTAAAAATGAAATTATTGCTCCTGCCAGTTTTCCCCTTCTTGCCATTTCTTTCTTATCTAACTGTGAGCTGAGGCCAGCTGCTCTTCACCTAGATATTTATTTCTCTTAGATACTAATCAGTTGAGTAATACCTGCAACTCATCAAGTGGAGCTGGGAGTTGTAAGAGCCCGACTGTCACCGAAGCCGCCGGTTCCCCCCTGCCCCTCTTGGTCTCATCTCACTGTGGATTAGAGACGAGATGCAGCTGATCCTGAGCAGAGCCAGCAGACTATAATTCGGCAGAGATAAGGGGTATTGTAACATTCAGGGGTCTATCCTGGAAAAATGCATGAATCTTGCTGCTTTTTTTTTTTTTTTTTTTTTTTTTTTTTTTTTTTTTTTTTTTTTTTTCCTCTGGCTCAGTTTTGAAAGGGCTCTAGGCAATTTAGATGTAACTACTTATCCCTCAACTAGGGAGGCACCATGGTTTGGGTTAAAAAATGGGATTGGCAAAGTCCAGGGGTGCAGACAGAGGTTAGGGGCTCTGTGAGCCTGATGGGTGCTATCTCTTCCAGTAGCCTGCTTTTGGATGGGGACAACTTGCACTAAAGTGGTAAAAGTATTATGTGAAGAGAGATGGGTTTCTGAAACACTGCCTGAGCCGGGGCAGTTCAAGGTGAGGGAGCAGATGATGTTTCAAAGGAGATGTGGCAAAGGAAATTAAAGAGTCTGAGATGTGTTGCACAGCTGTGCAGGTGGGGAGAGGCAAGGTGCAAGTCAAGCAATGCTGCAAAGCAAGCGTAGGCAAATATTAAATAATTAGAGTACGTATGTTTTCTCAAATCCTGCACTGATTTTTCATTGCATGTATATGCTTGGCTTGTCTATCTAGAAGCCTTCAAAATACAGGTAAAATATGAAAGGCCACCACTAAATTGGTCACTTTCTCACATTAGTTATCAGTTTCTTAAAATGTGTTTAGGTTGAAAATACCAGAAATCATTTTACCTGTGCACACACTGTTATCTAATTTATGCTCTGTCCTTTTTTATTGCTGCTAAAAAGACTAAATGTTTCCTTGAAAGAGATTAGTTCAAAAGAACTGGGAATATTTCAAGGAAATATTTTAAGAACAGGGAATATTTCAAGGAAATGAAACCCAGACAAGATAAAGCAACTCCTCTTCTTCACTCTCACATAAACCCCCCTTGATTAGTATCAGCTTTAACCAAAAAAATGTCCCTTCTGCCTGGAAGACCTGAGTCCTGCGTGTCACCCCAGGAGAAATTTAGGTTTGAACCCAGGTTTTTATGGAGAAAGTGCTGATGCAGCTGCAGCACAGCACAGCTTTATGAATGGGGTGTTGATAAGTGTTGTGAGCAGCCATCATATTGGAATTACAGTGCAAACCAGGCATGTGCACAGGTCACTGCTTTTTATGAACACATGTTCCCAGATCTTATGACAAATAGGAAAGTAGCCCACGTTGACCTTTGAAGCCTGTTGCAAAGTCATTGCTGAGCTATTATTTGAGTAGCTTGAGGTAGAATAATGTTCAACTCAGCTTCCTGGAGCTGCATTTGAAATGCAATTAATTGACTGCTGTTAGTTGTCAATTAACATTTATTATCAATTAGTTCATCAAATTGATTAGTTGGCAGGACCTTAAAGCCTAAATGCACTCCTTTCCATTATAAATATGTCTATAAGAGTAAAAGCTACTCACTAATTGATGTCAAACTGAAATTGCTTATGTTGGTCAAGAGACAGAGCACATTGTTTTTTTAAATCCATATTAAATTAATTTTGCAGCAGATACATCAGTAGCAAATTATTTTAAAACACTATCTTTGGTGCATACAACTGCGTGTACATCTCTTGAAGCAATTAAAGTTCACAGGTGTGATACAGAAATTGTTGGAAGTATTTTTCCTTGTTTGAAAAGCGATGCTCTTTCAACCAGGCTAATTCTTTATTACTCTGCCTGCTAAAATGGCTCGTAGCAAAAAAAATGGCATGAAAGCCGTTCAGTTTTAACAGATTTATTGCAAAATTATTGATGTTTCTCCCTTCCTCGCTCTCTTCCCCTTGGGCCTACCCAGAATTTGGGGGGACATTTTTGTGCAGCAGGCATTAAGCAGGATTATTCAGGGACATCTCTTTATGACCAAACCAGAACAAAAAAATGAAACACTAGGTATTTCTCAAAAAAAAAAAAAAAAATTAAAAAAAAGGAGAACGAGAAAAGAGTTTGTATTTTCAGTACCTTATTCTTGCAGACCAACAAACTATTCCTATGTTTGTGAGAGCTTTATTAAAGAGATGAGAGAAGAGATATCTGGGTTAGCTTTGCAGTTTTAAATGCAATAGTTGTCTTGACTTATTTGCTCTTAATCCTGGGGCTAAGGAGCAGATAAAATCCTGAAAACTATTCCTTTAACTTTTTGTAATGCTCAAAATACCTGAGAGGGGTTATTCATTTTCATTGCCTTTGTGCAATGAGATTATTCCTGCATCCCCCAAAACTGTGACCTAAATATGGCTGAAAGACACAACATGTGACCTGCTTAGTGCTGCCTGTCATGGCCTGGAGCCACAGCAGGAACTCTATTAGTGGGAACAGCACAGATGCTACCAGATGGCCAACATATTGTCCAGAGATGACCCATGTATAATTGCAGAAAGTTCAATACATTCAGGTTTTGAATTTAATTGCATTGACCACCTTAGCTACTGCTGCAACACAATTTAATTTATTTAAGGTGGAAACTTACTTGCAGAAGGGAGGAAATATTTATGCTTTTAATATCAGGTTTGCGTTTTGCAAACTGGAGGGAGGCGAGCCCCGTGCATGTTAACAGATGTTTGCAGAGGTCAGGCTACCTGAATGCAGTTCAGGCAATTCAAGCAATGAGGGAACAATGCAAGATTTTTTTTCCCCCTGTTCACTTCCTGCAGTTTATTTAGATCATGTTCCATGGGACCAAATCTGGCAGTCTTGACTCGAGAAAACAGCCCACTGGAGAGAGGAAAAATAAACAAAAGGACTCTTTTAAATATTTGAGCATGAGGGGTTTGCTCGAATAGTGACTGCATAACGAGCTGCTTAATTTTTATCTCTAAAAGATCCATTTTAGAGAGGCAGCACAGTTTACCTGCTAAGGCTTTAGACTGGGCAAACAAGCCCTTGTATTCAGTTTTTCTCCTTCATACCATAGCTACACTGTCCCAGCACAGCCCTGTGGGTCATACCAGGAGCCTGCTGGCTCAGACTTGGGGTCAGCACCTTCTGGAGCCGACCAGCCCTTTCCATGCAGTGCAGGACTTGGCTCTTTTCTCAGCCTCCCGTGGTGCCTCTGTTACCTTGAGCCATGATATATTCATTTTGAGAGAGTTTTATTTGCTTTTTCTAGTTCAGACAGCCCTAATCGTGATGTCGCAGTCATATGGAGTTTCTGAGCGTGATGTTGATTATACTTGCACATCCATGAGAAATGGCAGAAGATGGGAACTTGGCTTGCTCTTCAGGACCAAAAAGCCCAGCTGTGCATGGGAACGAGCATGTAGGTCCCCAAAAGAACAAGTGAAAGGGTGCTTCATGCTGAAAGACATCAGGAGTGCTGATGGGGGACCACACGTGGGGCTGTGCTGGTTTGAAGCAGATTCTGGCATGAGATGCCAACAGATTTCCACTCGGATCTCTCCCATTTCTCTGCCTCCCATTTCCTTGCTTTACTGTATTGGCTTCCTAGCTTGGCCTCTGTAGGTCCTGTCAAATCTCAGTCATACTGGTAACTTTATATATAATTTTTCCCTTGTAGTAAGCCATAGTCTGTTGAGTTGCATTTATTGCATTAAGCCGTTTGTCAACTTGAAGTAAGAATATTTGCAAAAGCAGTCAATCATCAATAGATGATTTAAAATCTAATGGTTTTTGGTGGGTGTGTGTAATATAAACAGATAAGTTGGTGTTGAGGTATGGGCCCAAACCATAACATGTGGTTCTGCATCCAAAATGTCAAGGGATGTGGGCTTTTGGCCCAGCAATGAAGAAGGCCTCATTTTATATGGATGCAGCTCCACTCTTTCCCTAAATTTAGTGCTCAAAAGTCTTGATTTGTGTGCATTGCTAGTAATACAGCAGCCTGATTTCCTTCTGTATAAAGAGGAAACTTTCTTCTATACCAGAACCATCACAATAAAGAATTATTGTTTTAAGGATGGGGTGTGGGTGAATATTGCTCTTTTTCCATGCTGTCTCTAATCAAATGTAATCACCGCAGCATGTGTTATTGATTTTGTAATTGCTCCTTGAATGGTTTGGGCCCCAAGACTGCTGCACTTGTGAGGATGTCATTTGGGTTATATATATGAGCTAATGGGTGATGTATCTTTTTATTAGGAAAGCCCTCTAATATCTCAGTTAAAGATGTCCCAGAAGGCCTGGTTGGCAATGCTTTACAAAGTGACTTGCCAGAGGTCTTTCACCTGTACTTCCTTTGTGGAGTTTATTTCAAATGCTTTTGTTGCTCACTGTGAAGAGATGAGGCCAAAGCTATGGATGTTGCCCATGTAACTCCTGTGGCTATGGCATCTGAGATGGAGCACATAGATTTGGGGCTTCAAAAACTGGCTGGTAATATCTGGTTGGTTCCCAAAATAGGCAAATTGCCTCTGGATGTTTACTGAGCATCATTTAATGTGTATCTCAAGACAGGCTGGAAAAGCTCCTGTTTATATGGGGTCAAATGGAGAGGTGGAGAAAGGAAGGAGAGACTGCATGGGAATTGTATAGGAACGTGCACAAAGAATTTCCCTTTGTGGAGGGAAACAATTTTTGCAAGGATAGGGAAGGATTTAGGTTCTCTTGTGTGACTTCTAGCACAGCATCACTTTCATCAACCATAAAATCCAGCTTGAGGTGTCAGTGAAGCCTGAAGTACAGCTGGGACTCAAATTTATGATACATCTGAAGTCTTGGAGTGGGGTTTGATGAAGTATTGGCATACTGGGAATCCTAAGAGAGATCTTGCCTAGCTTGGGTGGTCTCTCCCCCCAGCATGGTGCCTGCTCTGCATCCCTGTAGCCTTGTGTGATGGCTGATCTGGTCTGGTGGCTCACAACTGCCAGGAAAAGTTGGTCCTGCTGCCCTGCCTGCTTTGCCTGTGCATTCCCATGCTCTCTCCTGCATGAGGTCTGGTCCGTGTCCAACCCCTTGGTGGTCTGGTTCAGCATGAACAGCTCTGAGAAAAGCAGCCCCACAAGGAGGGTTGGAAACACACAGCTGGGACTAGGAACAGAGTTAGAGCTCTAGCAGGAGCAGTCTATGAGGGCTCAGCTCTCTTGGGAAGCCTCACACTATTGATATCCCTGTGGTCTGAGCTCCCTCTTGTAGAGTATTCCATTGGAATACTCAAGGCATCCTCCTGGAGGCATGAATTACCACAGAGCTCTGTTCCTCCTCTTCTGAACACCTGGAACATCCTATTTTTCTTTTCCTTAGCAGCTTTCTTTTAGCTCAGTCAGAGGGAGAGAGAATGAGTTCACCTGGCTTCAGAAGTCTACATCAGAGCTCATTTGACTTCCTTCAAACCAACAGGGAGAAATAGATCCTTCAAAATGCATTTCATCTGGCCTGGTTTTATATCTAGTTTAGGATGAGGTTAATCCCACATTAATGGCATCTCCTTTTCTAGCCTGACTGTGAGAAGAGCCCAGCTCAGATGTCTGCAAGATAGACATCTGCATTTGGTCACATAAATCCCACCCGTAGAGCCGCTCCACTAATGTGATGAACCCAGATGAATGGCTTCAATTAATAGCAACAATAATAATGTAGACTCTACAGTCTAAATATAGAAAATAATTTCAGTTCATTTTTTTTTTTCAGATGTAAGCCAGATCTTTCCTTGGTGTTGGGCAGATGATTTTTGACTCAAGTGAGGCTCATGGTGAGTAGTTGGCTGCAATGGTCAGGAGGAGTGGTGGTATCTCCTTTAGACAAACTAAACAAATATGCTCTTCCTGCTGATAGGAATAGGAAAATCTTCCAAGGTGAATGTTTGGTTTTGTTATTTTGAAGGAGGCTGGAAAGCAGTACCTCCGTTGAAGATATCTTTTGTAAAAACACAATGGTTGCAACTTTCTGTAACTGCTCACGACCCCCAAACTTACTCTTTATTAGCGCTTCTCATTCAGCTCGAGCTGTAGCAAACAAATGAAACTAATTACTCTTGAAGTTGGGTATTGCCTTCTTGAGCTTTATGAGCCTATTTTTCTGAAATTAGAAATTGCCTAACTATGTGGAATGATTCCAGCAAAACTGTTTCCTACAGCCACAATTTTTGCAGTCACACAAGTGTTTTGTGGGCTACCTTTGGGTAGGCAGCAGTGACATCCAGTGGCCAGCGACCTGATCACAGGTCTTCTCCCCAAACCTGTCTCACCTGGGACATGTCTCCCTTGGATAATGTTGTGAGAGCCCATTGAGGTTTAATACACTGATTCTACTCAGTGGTTTTTTGGGAGTTTTTGTTGGTTTGATTTGGCATTTTCTGTCTGAGAGGTTCTAAAATCCTCAGATAGATCTTCTCCAAAACACCAACAAGGACTATAGAAACCTACTGATTGACCACCAAAAAAAAAAAAGTTTGTTAGTTGCAACAACAATAAAAGTATTTTAATATGGTTGTCTACAGACATGGATGCCTAAATATGTATTGAAGGGCAAGGTGTGGATATTGATGTTGGAAAGGTTTGCCCTTCTTTGGATTCTCTACAGACAGAATCCAAAAAGCCTATGGGAAATGGAGCATAGCAATAGATGCCCTGCATATATTGTTTTAGTATTAACTTATTTATTTTCAAGGCAGCAAGTCTGATCCCAAGTGAGTCAGACTTAGAATGAAGACCGTGGTTTTCCTTTTTAATTTCCAAGAATAAGCATGTTCAGGATTAGATCCACAGTTATGCACCTCTAATTGCAGGAGAATCAGTTGAACTGGTGGTGCATGTTCAGATGACTTGTGCCACGTTTGTGTGGTCTCTGAGCTTTCCTAAACCAAGAACCCATGGTCCACCTTAACTTTAAATAGTTACTCCTTTCAGTTATGTCAGCTACTTAAATTTATTTGCAGACAGTCAATTCATATTGATCATAACTCGACCTTACAGTGACCTTGAGCAAAGGTACTCTGTGCCTGCTATAGATATTGTGATCAATACTGGAGAGCAATTGACTACACCTAGTTACTGATAAATGAAGTTTAAAAAAAAATTAAAGAAAGTACACTATTTTCAGGAACAAAGATAACTGCTCATTTAGTCTGCTGTTTGTGAAGGTTTAATATTGATACATGAAGTTATAATGACATCCTTGGGCATTCTCAAATGGTGGAAAACAATAGGGTGCAGAGTCACTGTGGCACATTAAGGAGAAAGAATCATTAGTTCCCAACTTCAAATAAGAAATTTCATGATATTTATGACAACAACACTGAGAACAAACACACTTACTTAGCAGTGCTCATCGGAGAAGGCATGTATCAAACTGTGCCTCTTTTCTTTATGTGTGAGCCAGGTCTAGTGAAATAAAGCACTGCATTACCGTGCACAGAACAAAGCCTTTAGTACCACTTACTCTACTTCAGCACCACTCTCCTTTGCACATTTGTGCCTGAATTAAATTGAGCATCCCCAGGTATAACTAACTGTAATCATGAGGAAGAGATCACTGTGGTCTCAGCACATCTGCTACAGAGTGATACCCCTCCCCACACTGCCTGAAGTTGAAAGGGAAGATGGGAGGGATGTTTTCCCCTGATATTCCTCTCACTTAGCTCAGAGTCCCACTGAGAAATGGGAGCTAAGTACCAGCAGCTGAGACAGAAGTAAATGAAAGTCCATTGGCAAAATGGTAGCAGGCTGTGAGGGAGGTGGCTTTGCCCCCAGATCTGCTGGTTTCTGTACAGGAGAAGCCTCTCCAGTGTGTGTGGGTGTGAGGTGTGATACCCACAGGATGTTCTGGGAACATGGGAGCAGCAAAGCTCACAAAGGTACAAGTGAAATTCACCCCTACCAGTGGCCCTGAGCTCACTTTCTGTCAACGCTGCTTGCAACACAACCTGGGTCTGGCATTTTACATGTTTTGGGGTTTTTTAGGAGCAGATTTCTACATGTGTGACATTCTTTACAAAAGAAATTAATTAAATGGTGGGATGGTTCTAGCTACACAAATCAGAAACAGGAGGAGAAACGTTTTGCAGGCACAGACCTCCCATGGATCTCCCTGTGCTCTTCCGTGTTTCCCCCAGGCACTTCAGCTTCTCTGCCCATTCTTAAAGTTAATCTCCTGATCACATTTCTTCAGTCCCATACAGTAAGTGTGCTTTTTCTTTTTCTTTCCCCCCTCCACTTCCCTGTTTTCTGTAGGGACAGTGTCTTTCTGCAGGCTCCCTCTTCGTCTGACTCTTCAGTCAAGCTATTTATTAATAAACTGGTGTTTTCAGTGAGCTGGCACATCAATACAGTGCAGAGTGGTTTAGTTAGCCAGCATTCTGGGAAATCCTTTGCTCTATTGAAGAACTGTAAATCTCCATTATTGCTTTCCATAGCACAAATAAAGAATTGCCTCTTACCTTTGCAACATTCCCTTTGTTAATTTTTAAGGTTGGATGCATGCATAGTCCCTAGCAAAGCGAATCTACTTGTGCCTAGCCTGGATACAAGGCACTTATTGGGTTTTGGGTTGGTGATTTTTTGGTATAGCTTCAGCTGCTACCTGGAAAATCAGCCACAGCAAAGGGAAGCCAGGGTGAACACAGCAGGAAGCAATATTGAAACATTCGGATGAAAATAATCATCAAGACTTTAGGATTTTTTCCAAAAACGAACCTAAACTGGAGGCTTTGCCGGTTAGTCCATGACTGATTGGAGAGGTATGTCACCTGCTACTACATGGCAGCACATCCCATCACATTACAATTGCCTGCCTGGAGTCATTATGGTGTATTACATCCTTTTGTTATCAAACTGTGTCATGTTGCATCACAGTCAGGAGCAGCCGGATGGAGACGTGGCTGACACGTTGCCTGTAACAGATGCAATGAGACATAGCATCCAAAGCACATACCTGCTTTTAGTCAAGGCTCAATTTGCTCAGAGCATATTTTGACATATCTAGAGAGGGTTTGAAGTTTCAGGTAATCCCCTTCTGTGTTTTCCAGCTCTCACTCAAGGCACAAGTCTTTCTGTTGGACCAGGGAGAAATGCAAGCTTTAAATTTCTTGGCTTGCTGCAGCATCATCAAATAGGTGTGAAAACTTGCTTAGTCTAGTTAGTGCAATAAATGGATGAGATCTGGGAACATTAGGCACTCTGGGAAGGTTCTTTTTAAAGCATAATCCCAAAAGCTTAAAGAAATAAAAAAGGCTTCTAATTCTACTTTAAGAAAGTGTAAAACCTCTGGTAAAAGTACCAAGACTGGGCTTCCAAACTATGAGGTGTATTAAGATAGAGAAAAAAACAAAAGAAAAAAATTCTCATATTAATCTTGAATTAAAGCAAGTTTTTAATATGAATGCATATGACATTCATGGCATGCCAAATAAATTCTTTATGATCAGAGCTGCTGCAATCAATACTAAATGAATTCATAATAAGATACTTAAAATAAAGTGTTACCACAAAAAACCCCAATAAATAGCCGTCATCAAAACTGCAGCCTAAATAAAGCCCAGAAAGATGGTGCCAGCTATGAGAGTCCACGGTAATTCTTTATTTTTTCTTTTGTTTGACCTCTTTCTCTTCCTCTTGTTGTAATATTCATACAAATCTTGAAGGGTGGGATGATGGTGTGAGAGGTGCTTGGTGTGGGAGAGTGACAGAGTCAGGGACAGCACAAAGGAGAGGCTGGTGGATGGGGATGAAGAAACACCAAGGTGATATTAACAAGGAGTATGGCAGAAAGTGGGAAGAAGAACAAAACCATGAAACAAGGCAGATGGACAAGGCGTAAAGGAGCAGAGGATCCCTCTAGTAGAGGCTAGTGGGTGATGGGAAAATTTATGCTTTATAGGACATACTAGTTCCAGAACATTTTTTTTTTGGTGATGGTTTTTTTGGGTGGTTTTTTTTTGTTTTTTTTTTCCTTCCTATGAATTAATACTTTAATTGCCTAGTTTCTTATACATCTTCTGGAGCTCAAAAATGCAAGTTAACCTAGTAGAGGCAGCAACCCAGGAGCACAGGTTCCTCTGTACTTGGGCAGTCTGTCAATATCTTTTCTGCTATGGGTAGACTTATCAGGTCAGGAAAAAATACTATTCAAAGAAGAGTGTGTGCAAGGAAATGCTCTGCAGTAGGTACATTACTTACCTGGAGCTGTCATGTGACCACTGAAGGAAAAGGAATTACCTGTGCTGTACTGGTATAGCTGACAGCTAAATCTGCCTTAATCTGCCTTAATTATACTCTTCAGAACAGGGTCTTTCTGGTGATTTGAGGGTGGGAGGTTCAGCAGGGAATAAAAGTCAACTGCTTTCCCTTCTAGTTAGAATAGGGGGGAATTAACTGGATGACATTAGGAGAGTTTCTAAATATCTTTCCTGCCAATATTTGATTAGGGACTTTAATTTCATTAGACAAACTGATTTTTTCATTAGCCAAACTGATTTTTTCATGCATTGCTCTCTCCTTTTAATGTGTAAATTACATGGGATTTGACTCTCATTACTCCACTGATATGGGTGATGCCTTCAAATGGACACTGGCACTGTTCTCAGGACGGGTCTCCTGCAAAGAGCTGCTTTGTGCTTGGCTCTGGGAAGAGATTCTGTAAATACTCAGTTCAGCATCCCTTTGCATACTCTCTTTAGGGAGAGAAGAACCCAGCACCTGACCTGTGTCTCCTGGTTGTGATATGAAGTAGAATTTCATCACACAAAGCATAGTTCAGGTAAAATTGTGGGATGGAGGGCACAGTTCAACACATGTGTGCCCATTTGGAACTTGAGCAGTTCAGTTGCAAAGACTTCAGGGCAGTCTTTGCTTTTCCAAATCAAGATTGACACAATTTGTTATTTTTTGATAATATTAATTTTGACCATTTACATCTCATGTCTCATCATTTTTTTATTACTATTGTCACAATTTTAAACTACTTTTACTGAACAAATGAAGTATCTAAGCAGTGACATGGAAAGGTATTTCAAAATGAATTTTTCTGGGTTTATCTGGGGTAAAATGAAGTTGAAAAAGAGAAGCCAGATGAAGTTTCCAGGTACTTCTGTAATTATGAATGAGCAATTTCAGCTACAGCCCTAAAGTCTGCATCGTGTTCTTTGCTGCCTGGTGCTCTATATGCCCAATAAAACATTGGGGGATGCAACTGTGCTGGTATTAAGCATATGAGAAAAAAATAAAAAGAAAATGCTTTGGTTCTAAAAGCACAACAGTTGAGGCTGAGATTCCATTAAACCTCATACATGATGCTGAACTGATCCTTGTTTTACTGGCTCCTCAGAAAATACAGGTGCTGAAGGAAAAGAGCCCAGTTGTTATTGCTGGATAAAACTCTCTGCTTGGAGTGGAAAAAGTAGGATTTAAAGCAGTGTTTGCTGTTGTTGCAAAGCTTTTTAAAAGGAAAACATGAGCTTTTATTATTCAAGCGGTTATGGGAACACCCATCATTTTTATAGGCTTGTGTTTTGGTAAATAAACATGTTGACAGAATTTCTATAATTGTTTTGAAAGTATTTTTAATAAAAAGAGCTTATTTTGCGTGATGTTGAGTAGATCTGTTCAGAACAGAAGTAGAAGGAACTTTGGTATTTTATATATATATATTTATTTTTTTTTAAATTTCAAGCCAGTTGTGTGTTGGGAAAGACTGAACCAAGGATCTCATAAGAGGTCTGGGTGATGCTGTTCATTGGAAAAGCCAAGGAAACACAAGGTCTCTTGCTTATTGAAGTGATTAACGATTTAGCATTAATAGGGTTGCAATATTGCATGGTTTAGCCAGATTGTAACATTCTGTTTGTCAGAGTTGTTAAAGGTTGGATTCTTCACTCAGGTCTTTGATGCCCGGGAAAAAAATTAATCCATGTATGGAAATACTTCACTTTAAAGTTTCCAAATGTTTATGAGTTCTCAGGGAAAAAAAGTCAAATTTGGATTATAAGAAATGAGCAGAATTTCTCCATTAAAAACTGTTTTTCTGCAGACTGTCCTTTACGTTTTTGCAGATTCACTACGTCAGACAAAATATTTTCCTCCATGTTATATAGTAGGTATGGGTTTATTTATACTAAATATAACATCATTATATAATAAGTTTTCTTGGAGTGCTTGGTACTTTACAAACCACAAAAATTTTTGCTCCAGTGACCTTGTAATATAAAACTGAGGGAGCAATCACATTGCATTATGTGCCAGTGTAGTGAAATTAGTTTTGCACTGCCTAGGCAAAAGGATCTCCCTTGTCATCCAAATTACAGGACTGGGGCCCATATGTATGCACTCTGCCTGTTTGTTTATGCCATATGAATGGTAATACCAGGAAATATTTTTAAGGGTTGATGTCCCTTTTCCCTCTGCATTTGTGGGTTTTGTTGGGTTTTTTTAAAATATTTCTCTCCTGAGTAAAATGTGTCCATTCAACAGAGTTGAAATGAGTTATGTTAATCTTCCAACATAAATATGAAACACTTTCAGTTGTTTTGCTGTCATTAGTTGTCCAGCTAAAATGCAGAGAACAATTTATAGGCAAGTCTCATAGCACAGAAAGTGTTTGTTGAGGTGAGGTACACAGGAAGAAACATGAATGTTCGGCCTAGGATTAAGCATGAGCTTTAAACTTGCAGAATTTCTTCTTCATTGACTTTCCTTAAATGCAGACTTATTTCTATCTTATATAATTCAAAGCTCATGCAGCCAAAAGAGGGAGATTTTCTAGCAGTGGGGGGTGAGCTTTTTAAAAATCATCATGATTCTCTTCTTTGAAAGTTGCAAATAAGAATCAATTTTCTTAACTAGAGAAGTTGGCTGAGTTCATCTAAAGCAGGGTGAACTCTTAGAGAGCTAACCCAAGAAATGAGAGAGACACAAAATTAGTGTGACAAGTTCCTTCAGCTGGAGCCTGGGAGGAATATGTGGGACAATCTCAGAGGATTTCATAAGCTTTGCCTTCAACAAATCAACAGAAGAACCTCAAAAGATGCAGGCTTAGGTATTTCCTAAACAAAGAGTTTTCAGTAGCTCATGGAATCATAGAATGGTTTGGGTTGGAAGGGACCTTAAATATCACTTCATTCCAACCTCATTGTCATGGGAAGGGACACCTTCCACTACTCCAGGTTTCTCCAAGCCCCCTCCAGCCTGGTCTTGGACACTCCCGGGGATGGGGCAGCCACAGCTCTGGGCAACCTGTGCCAGGACCTCTCCACCCGCACAGAGAAGAAATTAATCTGCACATCAAAACTAAACCTCCACTCTTTCAGTTTGAACCCATTGTTCCCTGTCCTTGCCCTACCTGGGTGCTTATTTGCCAAAATACCCATTAAGTGGAGCAGGGAGCTGTTGCAAAGACCCCATTGACCAGGAGGGCCAAAAAGGCTTGTTGAGTAACCCATATTACCCCTCCAAATGTCACTTCCCAGCTGGCCTGCTGTTTGAGAGATGGATTTTGTGCCTGATGGAAGCGTGGACGGGCCCCACCTTCTGCCCCTGGGGAAGCTGCTGGGTTTCCCTGAGCCCAGAGCATTCAGCCCTGCAGGCCTTTGCCTCCTGTTTGAGGCATCTGATATGGATGTTGATGTTTTTGGTGAGGCGAGGGCTCTCTAAGGCACGTATCCCAGCAGGCTCCATGGAGTCTGCACTCCATGGAGATGTACAGGCAGGGATGGAGGGCAGCCAAGAACGGCTGCTGCTCAGGAGGGCGAGTGCTGTGCTGTGGAACGGCTTAGATTGGTTTCAGGGCCTTCCTTTAGCTAATATTTTTTACTTTTCCACGGAAAATAGGAGTAGGCTTGCGTTTCAGGCTTCTTTTAACCTCAGATCATCTGGGTTTCATAGGTACCGGTCATACCGTAAGCTTAAATGTTCTTTTTCTCACATGTTCCCTTTCAAGCAGAGTCAAGGCAGATTTTTATTTTTAAACATTTGGAGTTTGTTTTCATAAAGTTTCTCCAATCAAGACAGTATCCAAGCCATCTTGGTTTGTCGTCGTACATCCAGTATTACTACATTAGCTCTTAATAAAGAACTCATGCAAAAACCAGATTCCCTTCACACTAACTACAGAAACATGTTATGGGAATGTGACCATGGAGCTGTGTGGAAAATGATATTACTTGCAGAAGATTTGTTGTCACATAACAGCCTGCTCATCTGCTGATTGCTATCTTACTTTTATTGTGCATCTTCCTTTGTGCAGTGATACTTTCAAAAGTGTTTAAAATCTCTGCAGTAAAACAAAATAATAATAATTAAAAAAAAAAATCCCGACATGCCTCTGCTAGCATCAAGCTAAATCCAAACTAAAAGCAAATTTATACATATGCTGTATATTAAGCTTAACCAGGGTAACGCCCCTTTCCTTTGGTTTTTGGAAAAGAGTCCCACATTGTCACATGTAAAGGGACATTTCAGCACTGATTTTCATTTTCATGAGATTAAAAGTGAAACATGTAACCACAAAGCTGGTTTATGTCATCCCCTGTTGGAGCCAGCAGTAATGCCAAAAATTAGATATTTGATAGGTTTGTGAGAGAAACAGATGCAGGAGGGATGCCATTCCCACAATTTTAAACTCCTTCTTATCTTTAAGCTAGAAAGAACATTCCAGATGAAGAAAATCTATCTTATTGGCTTTAGAAAATAGAGGAAAAAAAGTTGCCAAAAAAAAAAAAAAGAAAGGAATAAGAAGAGAGAAGTTGATTTAAAACCAATGTCAGTCTTGGGGAATTGTAAACCATAATTGAGAGAGATAGAAAGAGAGAGTGTGTATTCATATATGTGTGCACATCTACAAAATAAATAGGCTGAGATGGGGCATTTCCTTCCCTTTTTGATGTGTTTAATGCAGCCTTCAGTCTCGCTTTGGCTTTTTTTAGCACTTTTGGGTGCAGAAAGATGGGGGACGGTAAAAACTAAGGGAAGAATCTCCCCTAAACATATACCAAATAAACTCAGTGAAAGCATCCAAAAAGTATTCTTTCAGCTTTTTGTTTTGGAAGCAGTTTGTATGTCCCTGTTCTTTTAATTTCATTCTGCCAGCTGTCTGCTAAACAAATCTAGCCAGGTGGGGCTTACAACCCATGACTAAAAAACCTACTAGTGCAGCTGTCCAGCTTGCCTGGAGGAAGAATTCTAACAAATGGCAGGAATGAAAAGATTGGTTTTGTTTTCAAGAAAGTAGCTATGGTACCTTCCTTGCTTCGTTGTTGGTTTGTTGTTTTTTTTGTTCTGCTTGCTTCAGTTAACTCATGGCCTCCTAAGGTTTTACGGAGTAATGGAAAATCCACTTCCGTGGTTCATCATTTAACGTGGTATTGCCTGGATTTCTTTCTTTTGCTTTGTTATTTTTTTTCCCCCTGTAATGATTTTTTTTTCTGTGCTAGAAACATAGGGCAGCTGCTTTGAGTGTAGCTAAATGTAAAATAATCTGACACTTTCCCTACAAAAGCACTGGTAAGCCATATAGTAGCTAGTGGATTTTTAAATATTCAAGAGTTGAATATATAACTAGTGAAGGGTGGTGGTTGGTATTGTTTATCCACAAGCTGGGGACAGAACAGCCTTCTTTGCACTGCTTCATCAATCGACCTCAACTGTGATTTTCTAGTCAGCAAATGAGTGCTTCATTTTCTGTGTCTGTGTTGAGCTAAACAAGAGCCATGCTAAAAATTACCAAACCGCCATCTGATCTATAGTTTCAGCAATAGAAGATTAGCATGTGAGCCACTGAGACACCTTCCCTCAATCCTGCCAGAAAAAGGAATGTGTGAAAGGTGTTTGTCACCAACTCCACTTAGGGAATTCAACTGAAAATCTCCCTCTGCTTTTTGCTGGGTAACAGCCCAAACAAAAAATAATTGGTTTTTGGCCCAATCCTGCCTCCTTTGAAGCTGGTGACATCTTGTTCTTTTGACATCCTTGGTGCAGGTCCACGTTGATTGAGAGTGATCTGGTGGAGTGATTTGCTCAGTGAGGAGCTGAGGGCTTTTGGCACTTCTCAGGTATCACTCTGGTCTCACGGGTCCCAACTTTAAAGGAACACATGGCATTAACACCTCTCAGAGTCCGGGTGGTGCCTCACAGTAAAGCTGCAATACAGGCTTTGGGTTTGGTCCAGAGCTAGTAAAGTATCTGTGCTTATGTGGGTGTGTGAACAGTGCTGCTGAAGTCAGTGGAGCTGTTTTGACCAATTACTGCTTATCTAATGATAGAAAATTTCAAGTAAGGTTAGGACTTTTTGGATGGACACTCTAGTCAAGTGACTAAGTGCTTTAAATGAGGCTTGTCTTTAATTGCTGAACTGCAAACACATTAAATTCTTGTAGACTTGATTTCAGTGACTTATCTGTTTCCTTATTAGCCTACAAATAGATCTGCTAAGGAAGATGTGGAGGTACAAACTGATTTTCCCAAGACAGACAGGTACCAGGTCTAACCATGAATGATTAGACCTTCCTTTGGGGAGCAGCAAGTTGCACACAGTGTGTGTTCAGTGCTTGCCATTTTCCCCTTTCTGTTTGCCATCTTCACAGGAAAAAGTGGACGCAGAAGGAATGTAATGATTGTTTCCACATCCCTTTTATCACATAGACTTCTCTGCACCCACCGTGCCAGTGGGTTCAAATAACATCCCCTTTACAACCAATTTGGGAGACTGGGACCTGTCTCTGCAGAGGGGATGGGGGAGCAGCACACTCTGCCTGGGCTGCTCAAGTCAAAATGGCATTGAGCACAGGCAGGCACAGCCAGATTGCTGTTGCAGGCACCGTTATTTCCTTTTGTTGTATAACAAGGCATGAGTGATATTGGTTTGGGGTGCTCACAAGCCAAGAAAAAAGAAGGCCAATTTTTCATGAGGAAATTGAAGTGCTGATGCAGAACTAACCCTCACGGTTTGTTGTTATTTAATGAAGAAGCAGTGAGTGGGGGATTTTGGCAAAACTTGGTGTGTAAGCATAACAATTGCAATGACATTATTTAGCATACAATGGAGTAACAAAGGCACTTAAAAACCACGATTAAGGACTGTGTTAAGATTCTCAAATAGCATCTGAAAGCAAAAAAAAAAAACACGTGACAGTGTTATTCTCTAACACTACATAGAAATATGTTAACTTCATTCTTTTTTTTCCTGAACCTACAGTAGGTTCCTAGAATGTCTCCAGCAATATCACTGGAATTAGCTCCTTTCAGTGACATTCTGCATTAGAGTTTCTGGACATTGTTATCAGCCTCTGTTTTTTACCTATTTCTCTTTATTGTTAGGCAATGGTAAATGTATATATTACAGTAAAAATGCTTATGTTCATTTCCCATTTATATTTCTGAGAACAATGTCAGGTTCTGAAGGCCTGCACAATGTACAGAAGATATATATGTCTATGAAATAGCAGGATAATATTGGGAAAGCTGAGCCTTGAGAGTAATTTGCCATAAATTATTTTACCTGGTGTTATAACAACTTCTTAATGTAAAGGATTTTCTGGACTTGTGGTATTTGTACAAGAAGTTCTGTTTTATAAAAGAAAAGGAGAAGGGTTAGGAGGTCAAAAATACTGTATTGCAACTTTCCTTTAATTTTCCATACATTTCAAATATGATTCTAAATACAATGGCTATTACATTGGATGAGCCTGAACGAGCTTGGCTTTGGGAGAAGAGAGCTGTACCACGTTTTTGCTAAACCCATCACCATTTCCTGACGGCCATGAGAGCAGCACTTTGCTTCTGCAGGCCATGAACAGAGGATGGGAGACCCAAGAAAGCTCCAAAACGCTGTGTGGGATTACACCAGTCTAGTCAGTAAGCCCTGGTGCCAAGGGTGTAATGTAATATTATAACCATCTGTTGTCCAAGGCCATTATCCCAGTGGCTCCTGGACACCACTCACCCTCCTCATCCATGGCAGCAGCATGTCACCATGGTATCTGGAGCACAAGGGGGAGGTGGCAGAAGTGCAAGTGACAGAAAAAAGGCTCTTGAATTGTGGAGACCTTCTCCACTTCTGCTCTGTTTGCTGCTCGGTACAAAAATGGGTTCCATTACAGCCTCCATATAATCCAGGCAAGCATAGCTGTTCCAAGGCTGTAATCTCCCTGGAATGCCTGAGAATGGGGAACAATTGGCCAACTCTTATGGTTTTAATATGCTGTTCACCTAATTTGCTGACTGAAAGTTTCCCATGGTCAACACTCTCTTTTTAAAAAATTAATTTTACACTCATCTGCAGTGCTAATAATATTTGTTTATTCTTTTTTTTTCCCAGTAGGACTGAAGTTTTTAGAGCTACAATTTTTCTTTCACTCCTATGCAGAAATATGAGGCTGATCCTCATGAAGACATCCTCCATCTGCCCCTTTTCCATTAATTACTGAAATATGCTGAAAGTCACAGAACTTTCAGGAAAGTAAGATATTCCGATTGCTGAGGAACAGGTCAGAAGTCATGAAAAGAAATATAATATGTAAGATTGAAATCAAGTTTGACAAGGAAGTCTGAAGACGAAAAAATGTGGTGGAAGAGTGGACAAATAGCATCCTGTGGACTATGAGGAACAGGAGAGGGAAAAGTATTCCAAGATACTGTACAAGGGTTGGAGGACAGGAATTGAACATGAGTGATAGGAAACTTTGGTGACAAGGTGGCCCTGTGGGATTGAGACTGGATCTACCACAGAAGGCCAATGGAATGGTATCTCACAGGATCCCATGGGACAGCAAGAAGTAAATGGAGACTTTGCAACACTGGCCAATAGAGATGAATTTCAGGCTGGAAATGAAGAGGCATGGATCAGATTTATTAAAAGCTAGTTGCTAATGATTTTTTTTCAAGCCATATATGAATTCATTTTCTAGAGGAGGGAAGAGGTTTAAAGGGTAAAATAGTTTCAAACACTGAAGAGATCAATAAATATGGGTACTTCAAATGCTGGTAATATCTTGACATCTGAGCATTTCTCTGTCTGAAGAGCTTTTGAGTTTAAGTTGGTAAATTACATGGATTCCAGCTGCTCTGACCACTTCCTGTGGGGATAATCTGCAGGTCAATAAAGAGATAAAGTTAGTGTCTACTTGCTTTGTTATTATGCAGAATTAAAATAAAGTTTGATGCAGCATTTGATGAGGACAGGAGTAAGCAAGGCCACAAACAAGCAACATCACTCCTGTATTACAGGAGTACAACACTTTACAAGAGAGGAAATGGCAAGAGGGAAAAAGGGAGAGACCAAAGGAGAGTCTCAGAAAGGGGTTAGATATAGATACAGGGATAAGATCCAAGAGTTATACAAGGTTCAGTGGATAAAATTATAGGAAAATGGCAAAATCTGTTGGTAAAACTCTTGGACCAAAACATTGGGCTCAGATTCATTTAACCATGTTAAATGAGTTATTTAGTGATTGTCACATGCCTTGAAGTGGTTGCATTTGTCCTATCTGCTCAGAAAAATCTTTCTCACCAAAACCAATTCCAGCCTTTTTCCCTTCCTTTTTTAAGTGCTACACATTCCCTTGGAAAAGAGGTATTGTTATCTGTGATTAGAAAAGAGGCTTTCCTGTAGTCCTCAAAACACTTTGCCATCCCCATGGTGAATAAGTTGTCCCTTTAACAGTTCTTCTTATCCACTGGGGCAGCTTCTGAAGGCCACTCTGAAATTCCAGCTATGAAGCATCAAGGTGTTGCCAAGAGCAAGGAGGTATGAGTAGGCAAATTCTGAGATGTTGCATTCAAGTCTTCACTTTTTTAAAGGTGTCACTTCAAGGTGGTGATTACGGTTTTTAAAAGAGGAATAGTTCTGAAAACTAGTAATTTTAGAGTTGTTCTGTCATGTCAGCTAACCTTAGCAAAGAGCAGTCTGCTGTCTCCAGGACAGCTTGAAAGGCTCTCTCAGGAGTAGTGAGAATTGTGTTCCTTGTCAAACACCAGAGCTGATACCTCCAAGGCATACAGGAAAATATGTTTAATCATCTTCCCTTTTTTATTTGATCATTGGTTCTTTTTTTTTTTTCTTTGCTTTTATAGTCCTGAAACACGTACTTGAGAAACTCTGACAGGTCTGGAATAAAATTAAGAAATTCTGCCTCTCCAATTCTCATCCCAAAAAACACCTGTTAAAGGAAAATAAATCTACTTATATGCCAGCATTCTCCATTTGTTTCTCATGTTCTGAGTCAGGTAATCCATGTAGATATTTCCTTCCACCTGCTTCAAGACCTCATCTTTCTGCATTTTAGCATTTCCCACATTTCCCATTCTTGAATCATCTCCTCCTTCCTTCGCCATAGAAAATGAAAACAAGAAACTGTTGAGTAGAATTGAAATGTGATGGAAAAAAACCCCCATGCTTTCATTCTCTTGTTGAAATATTTTCCATTTCCTAAAGACTCTCTAGATTTCCTTTGGCTTGAGAGCTTTCAGGATTTCTTTTCCACTCAGTGTACTAACTTTGTTTTTTCACGTGTTATCATTATTTTTACCAGCATGTGTAACACACATTTCCCACTTTACGATGGCAGTAAATACAAATGCAGATATTACACACTCAGACAAATTAAGAGAAACAAGTCCTGAACCAGCCAGTAATCATTCCTACATATCCTCTATTATATCCCCATGTACCCCCAGTACATTTCCACATCACACAGGTGGAAGTGTGAAGCTGAGGCTCATTTAACAGTATGAATTTTCCCAATGTATCACAATTACAGGAACACCTGTGCTTCATAACTTTGTGCTGATCCACTGTGAAAATTCACAGTGTGTTTAGTAACCAAACCATCAATATGTTTTGTCTCCTGCAGCGTGTGGATCGGGATGACGGCTTTAGTTCCTCCTTAAAAAAAACCCAGAACAACCAAAACTAAAAACCCAACAAACCAAAAACTGATAGAAAATATATCTGATGCTAGTATTGTGGGCTGTGCTCACTCTGCCCAACTGTGACATATCTTTATTGTGGAAGATCTTCAGTCTGTCCTCACTGAAGGCTGTCAAACCACAGTCAGGGAAACTCAATACCTTTCTTTTTTTGACTTTATTTCATTCTTTGAGCATGGCACGAAGACCAGTTTGTGTTCATGACTCATTGCTTTCTTGAAAGTGTGTCAAATTCATTGTCATGTGAGTCAGGCACCTTCAACACACTCCATGTGGCTCTGCTAGACTGTCCTGTGGAGCCACCCCAACCTTGTGCCAAGGGATGGTCTTGGCCCATTCTCAGCGTGGTTTGTGCCCACTCTCTCTGCCTAGCTTGGCTTGGCTAGGCTAGACTAGTTTCTATAAACCTACCTAAGTTTATTCTACTGATGGAAGAAATTAATAAACAGCAAAGTGAGACACAAAGTTATGGTTTCATGCAAACGACCAAGTGATATAATGGAATAACAATGCTTGGGGCACTGCTTGAATAGCAGGACTCCTGGTGAAAGGTTTACAGGGGTCTCTACTGAAAATAACCACAGCTGCTTTCCTGATTTCTCTTTTAGCCTGTTCTATAAAAGATAATTTGCTTTGTGTGTGGTGCTGTGGCCCAAAAAGGACTCTGAGGCTTGGGAAGCAGGCTTCCACCATGATATGACCCAAGACTGGAGGAAGGTGTTTTTTGGTGATGCAGAGATGCTGCTGAATGATTTAAACTGTTGTGGTGTTGGGCAGAAGCTGGCTGTGATTCATTAAAATTTTAATTGATGAGATGGAGGTGAAAAAATTTTTTTTTCTTAGGTGAAAAATGGACTTTGTGATCCCATTTGATTGATATTTGCATCATCTGAGCAACATGATCCAAGTCCTTGTCCTTCAGTTCCCACACCAAAGGATTGGCTGAAGATGGCAGATTTCCCATCCGTGGAAAACAGACTGTCTGGAGGAGGAAGAAGATAAAATCATATCTGCTGCTGTCCCAGAGTGGAGCTGGGATGTTTCTAGGAGACTGCAGTCTTGGACATGCTCTCAAGCCACTCAGTTTAAAGATAACCCAGATTAATCTCATCAGCTTTTAATGAGAATTGGGGATTTGTGTCTTCTGTGATGTGTCACTGTTGAAAATAAATCTTAGGTTTATGAGTCACTTGAAATTCTGTGATATTGGGTAAAAAAATCCAACCCTTGATAGCTGTCACATTTCTATTTCCATTCTCTTTGTGAACTGTTTCAAGCCTTTGTGCTGTATCTTCACTTTCATTGATGTGTTTTTCAGATAGAAGCCCATCTTCCATTTGCAAGTTCCCATAATACACATTCCCAGTAAGCCAAATTCTGCCTTTCCCACCCTAATCTCAGTGAAGTTTATATCATCAAGAAGACTGTGGCCTCCTGAGATATTTTCCTGGATACTCCATGTGTGGTTCTGTCCTTGAATGAACTCAGAGAAGGAGGTGCCCCTATTTTCCCTTTTCTGTGAGGCAGAATAATGCATATGGTGTGACACAGGTGTGTAGAAGGGCCTGCAAATTAATGTGCTTTGAGGTCTTTGAATTAAATTCATATAAGTGAAAAATAGTTGAAAGTCATTTTAGTGTCCCAGTGGGTCCAACATTCTTTTCTGTTCCCAGAAAGAGATTTTCTGTGTGCAAATCTCATGTTTCCAGAATTAGATTAGGAATGTCAGATGTGCATTCTTGGGGCCTTCTGACCCAGATTAACCCTGGAGCACAAAAATTTGATTGTGTAGTTGCGAGACCAGAACAAAAATATACCCAGAGTGTTCTATCACTGAATATAGGAGGCTCTCATAGAGCATGTTCAAGGGAGGGTGTTAGAGGTATCTGTAAGGTAAATGTAGATTGTGTGCCACAAAGACACTGTGGTCAGGGTCAGGAAAAAAAGCCTGAATTCAGGGTAAATTCACTGATTTGAAGATCAGGGAGATTTATGGATTTTTTTTTTTTTTAATATTTTTTAAAAACCCCACCTTTCAGTGATGGTACAAGACGATAATAGAAACTCTATTAAAAAAGAGAGTTGTGTAAAAAGTATTTTATAGCATGACTTTCCACTTCCTAAATAGCTAGTGGAAGAAGATTAGGAAATCCAAAAATTAGGATGAAGAGATATCCCATAACTGAGCCATAATCAGACCTGCTAGAGCTAAAAGCCACATCCAGTTGTTTGTCCTTCTTCTTGTCTGTGCTTGGACCTGTGGTTATAGAAAAGCCATGGCAGTGGAGGAAGGCAGACTGCAAAACCTGAAGGAAATAATTTTTTATGAGATGCTCAAGAGCAAATATAGTATAAAACAGTGTCTCATAGGTATACTTGTTATGTTCTTGCCATCTGGAAATAATAATATGCATCTTCACAAGAGAGTTTTGGAGATACAGCTTTGTTGATTTCTTTCTTAACAAGGGTGGAGCTGTTTCTGAGATCAGGGACCATTTCACTGCTGTGAAATATCTATTTCTGTTAATATGTTTACTGTGCTAAGTAATCAGAACTGGATTCCATCAATAAATCACTCCTCTAATTTAGTATTTGCATTAAAATTCCGTTTATAAAGTCTTGGAGTTGAAGCTGCAGCTTAATGCTCAGTCAGGATGGTGAACAGTTGGATTCAGCAGTGATTTAATTTGTGTCAAAGGAAGTTGAGCCCGAGTGTGATGTGGAAACTGGCTGCTGTTTGGACTGGTTGCTCGCTCATGAATGCACTCATGTTATTACATGTTCAGAAAAAAAGAAGGAAAGAAAGCAAAACAGGAGAACACTTAACGTTCCTAAAGTAGTTTCCTCAAATTTCTCTGCAAACAATGTAAAATAACAACCTAATAATTTTGTATCTTAATCATGTTCAGTAAAGAAGTCCTTTAGATAATTGGCACTGCCTCTGTACTAGGCCAAACTTTCTTTTAAGTTACAAATACTCACAAAAGGTTTACATTATAAGGAGCTGCTTTGGAGATGTGCAGATTTAGTTTGTAAGTACAAAGTGAACATGCAAATTGCCTTATCTTGTGGGATTCACAAACAACCATCATTCAGATTGATTTAATACATAGCTTTTTATCTTTAAAAGTGTTAATTAGAAAATAGGGACAGTTCTCTGAGCACTTAAGAGTAATAAATAGATCAAAACAGCATCCATGCTTCTGTGATGGAACTTCTGAAGACTTTATAAAGGGATTAAACCAATTGTCAAAAAGACCACAGTATACATATTTAATAGTGCTACCAAGCTACAATTACATTTTTAGGACTCTATTTGCTAAGCTTTTAAACACTCATTATACAAAAAAAAAAAAAAAAAAAAAAAAAAAAAAAAAAAAGAAAAAAAAAAGAGAGAGAGAGAGCGAGCAGGGAAAGAAAAGGTTTTTCAGAACTTTACCACATAACTTGGGATTGCTATGCCAGTAAGCTCTGCTCCAGGTCTGGAGTGACACAGCTGTGTTCAAGACATCCTGGTTTTCATTTAGCATGAGAAGTTGTTCAACCATGTGAGAAAAAGACCTTGTGTAGTTTGGTGGTCTGATTTTGCTCCACTGCAGCATTCAGGGGCAGAGGGGAGATGCTGCTAATGGATATCCTTGACCTACCATGAGTTAAAACTCACTCTTTTAAAGGCTTAGAGATCTGTCTGCATTTAGTCACATCAGTAGTGTTCATGTAACTAATATTTTCCTTTCATTCCAATCATATGTTTGTTCTGCATATTTATTTCTGTATATTCCAATCCCTGCCCAACAAACTCCCACTGAATGAAATCAAACCCACCAGCAATAATGAGTTGCAGTGTGACTATTTATCAAGTAAAATAGAGGGAACTACACCTTGTCAAGCAAACAATAAATAAGGCAGATCTCATTAAAAAATGAGAGAAACAGGTAAGGTCTTGAAATGTACTCAGGAAGTAAATAGTGTGAAGGACTAGAGGAAGAATTAACTTCAGCACCCGAGGTCATCTACTTCTAAAAGTCTCATCTAAAATATGGGCCTTAAGGGGCTTTCAGAGATTCAGTGGGACCAGTTTCACCCCCCGAGAGAACAGCTGTAATCCTCCTTTTCCTGCTGCCATTTCCAAGTCATACCTATCAGCAGCATATAAAATGCATTACAGCAATGAGAGTAAAAATCCTCTTTTGTCTCTTCAGCCTGAGTAATGGTTTTGAATATCCAGGATTTCTTATTGCTGCTTATTTCCATATATCTGCATGCAGGTACTCATGCACAGTGGTTTCACGAAGTTGCTTTTATTTGCATAAACCACATAATATGTGTTTATATGAACTATATGTTGATGTGGACAACTTCAGAGAGGAAAAAGTCTTGTGAATAATTTCTGTGATGCAGATAGAGGTAAAGGTTTTCTGTCTACTATTTACCATTTCAAAACTTATAGCACCTCAAGAAAATAGATATGACTCTTTATATTTTAATGCAAATATCTAGATACCTAGAATTTGGAAAGAAGTTGCAAATATATTCTGAGAGCAATTAGGAGAATAGTTTATCTCCCAGATTGTAAAGGGCATCTAACATTTCTCATGGAAAGTTGCACATGTTTGAAGAGTCTCGTTGCATTTAAAGCACTTAATATTTTATCAGGATGAAACATGCATTTAACTTTTATTGCTTGGGAAGTGGCAGAAGGGAAAATGGTGGTTAGAAGTGTTTAGCAGAGATCTGGAAATGCTCTGGGAAGGAAACTTCACAACCTCTCTGGACTGCTGTTCCAGCACTGGATCACCCTCCTCATGAATAAGAATTTCCTAATGTCTGATCTGAACCTCCCAAGCTGCACTTTGTGGCCTGTGCCCCTTGTCCTGTGTGCTGCCTCCACAGAGAAGAGTTTGCTCCATCATTTGGGGGCAGTGGTTTGAGCTGCAATTGGATTTTCTTCTGGTGTCCTCTTCCATAAATGAAACAGGCCCATCATCCCCAAGATGTCCATTTTGGTGCAGTTCTCCAGGCATCTGATGGACCTAATCACCTTTTCTGGACCTTATTTGTATATAGCACATCCCCATCCTGAGCAGAGAGGGGAGGACAACCTCCCTCTACCTCTTGCCATGCTCCTTTCCATATGGATCACTGTTTGGTTTGTCCAGGGGATCCTCCTACAAAAGGAAGAGGAAGGGGGAGAAGATAGGGTGGGATTTTCTCATTAACTTGGTTGATTTTCAACATCATCGTGGCCTTGGGGGACTGTGCAGTGGGTGAGCACTGGTGGAGCTGAATGCAAGCACAGAAGAAGGCATTTGCTGCTGTGAAGAGCTCAGTCTGCACATGTCACAGGAGGCAACAGATGGCACAGGCTGACGAGATGGTATGAGAAGAGATGAGACAATATTTATAAACATGATAGACAGCAGTCTCAGTACACGAGTAGCCAAGACATTGTCAAGGTTTTTTTTCAGGCAACACAGGAGGGGTTTTGGAGCTGAGCTGAGAAGTGGTTTTGCAGCTGCTTGCAGGAGGATGATCCCAGGTATGAAAGAGAGAATGGAGGTGCTCAAGATAAATCAGAACTTTGATTCAAATTTGAGTGATAAAGTATATTTGTCAAGGTGGAGCTTGATAAAGTTCTGATTTGGATTAGAGAATTGCTGGGGATGGCGGGAGGTTGGGTTCAGGATACCAACAGGTCCAGCTTTGGAGTATCTCAAGGGCCTTTGGGTGTATGTGTGAGATTGTGGAGAAATGTGAGCAGGAGAGAGAAAGCACCATGGAGCAATAGTTCCTCATTCAGAATCAGCCACAGCAGAGTAGCAGTCGTGCCCTGGGCTCTGTCACAACTGCAGAGTCCAGCCCTTCTGGACAGAGTTTTTATCACCATCTCTGCTTTGTCAACTGTACAACACACTGGCACTTTCACCCATGTAAAAATGCAGTGTCTGTTGTACAATGTTTCGTGTGCTCGTGTTCAGTGGAGTGGATTAGCTTGTGAAAACCTGCAGCCTAATTCTGATGTAAATGTAAATGTGCACTGGGTATTATGTAGCTCTGGCTTTGAAGCTCTCTAATGTTTATTTCACAGTAATAATAGCCTCAATAATGTTCAAAGAGCTGTTTGGTTTGGATATAAAATATATATTACATAAACTAGTTTTGTAGTCATCAGTATATCTAACTTTTTTCAACTGTTATGTCTGGACTTCATTTTCTTGAGCTTTCTTTATCTCAGTTCCTGATCATTGCTTTCTTTGCCAACCTGAAGCTTTGTTTTCTTTCACATTTGTGGCCTCCATTCATTGCACAGAAATAGAAGTAAAGTTTCAGTATTATTTTTTTTTTTTCTTGGCGAAAGAAAAATGAGAAAATGCAGATAGTAGCAGAAAGATGGTGGGGAGGGAAAGGATCTTTTACAGGTATGAGTTAGTTTTCCTGACTTAGCATGTTATGTTTCTATCACATCAACATGAAGCAATGTGACCTAAGATGATGTATCAGAAGCTGAAAATGACTCATGAAAATAGAAAAGTTAGGATATCCTGGAAAACTAGCTATCTTAACATTCATAACATCAACATTTGTAGCACAAATTCCAGCTTCCACAAGGTCTGTTTTTAATAAGATGAATCAATTCCGTCCCACTTCTAAGGGCAGAAGTTGCTTGTTCCTATTACTAGTCAACAACTCAACACCATTTTCACTAACACTGCAGTAGGAGAGAAACCTAGCACATTCTAATGAAAAGTGAACAATTGTTTGGAAACTTGATAATGTGCTATAATGCATTAGCTGAAGAGTGGGCAGAAGCTGTGTTAAGAGAATTGACCTTTACATGCAACACGTTTGGAGAGATAGGGAGGAAGAAATACATCACTCACTAAGTAGAACAAGAAGCAGAACAGAAAAAGGTTGGATAGGCATTTTGACAAAAAGAACAAGATTAAATTATTTTTTGGTAAGTTTTCAGATAAGAAACAGCTAACTCTGAAAACATTTTATAACAAGATCATTAAGCCATCCTCCCATGATAGCTACTTCATATAATAGTGTTTTATTGTCTGCATTTGTCTAAGTATCAGAATACCAGTCATGTTTCACAGTTACATAATGCTTTTCTGCTTTTAATCTCACAATAAATAAGAGGTGGGTGAATACTACAGTACTCTCCACTGACTTCAGAGGGCTTTGAGTTTCCTATCACTCCTTTTCACAAATCTCCTTTATTCCTTTGCCCTTGTCTTCAGATGCTTTGTCCACCCTTAAACCAGTCAGAACAAATGACATCATAGATAGCAAAGACCAGTGAATAATACTAAGTGATAGTTAAATTCATCAATAAACCTTTCTGAGCTCCTTGGTCACCCAGGAAACTGAAAAATGCAGTAGAGGTGACCCAGGTAATTTCAGAACTGGACTTTTGTTTAATTGATGAAACTGCAGAAATTAGTAATACAACCATTACCTATGGCTTGTTAACTTTCATATCTAATATGGTCAAATATAACAGATATCCTTTTATTTTCAGTTTCCAGTTTATCATGTGTGCTTGTGCTAGAAATACAATTCCTGCATGGTAGCTGTGCCTGGGAGAAGCTGATGGTGCTGGTGGTCAGGTGTTTTGCATGAGGAATGGAAGGTGTGTCTGACCTTGGCTGGGATTCCCTTCCCTGGTGTCCCATGCAGGGTCCTGCCTGGCTTTGCTGTATCCAGAACTGGAGCTGAGAGGGCTCATGGGGAACCAGTGGAATCACAGCTCAAGAGGTGATAGCTGGGATGTGATCAGGAACAGCTCCACAAGCATGCTGGAATAGCAGGATGGCTTTCTGCTCATTCCTAAATCCACTGGGATTTGGAGATGCAACTGGGATGTATCGTTGCCTTGGTTGAGAGTTTAGCAATGTGCAGTTGGAAAATTCAGCATTCAGCCAAGCATTTCAACCAGCGAGCAAAGAGTTGAGAATGTTGATATCCACTTTATTGTTTCTGTGTTTCAGAGTTAATATCAAGAAAGATAAATGTGCCATTTCCCCCTACAATCTGCCAGGCCATCCTTTTTTTGCAAGACAATGAGGACAGCTCTTTTTCATATCTAGACCACTAGCAGGGTCTGCAGTTCAATGCTTTTAGGAGAAGTGAAGTTTCTAATTTATAATCCTCCTGCAAGCTTCCACAGCAAATTCCAGTGTTACAGAACTGCAGAATTCACAGGGGCCCACACAGTTTTAGGTCACTTAGTTCAGGAAGCATTTAAATCTCCACAGAGTGTGGATAGCCATAGGGCCATATCCAGTTTCATTTCATGATGCCTCTGTGTCTGATTTTTGGTTACATGAGTTCTTCCTGCACGGGTGAATATTACTTTTTTGGGTTTATTCAAACCTGAAACTCAGGGCAAGTGAACAAAAAAGCTAAAGAAATTGTGCAATCCTCCCTAAAGTGAAACTGCTGCTGAGTGCCTGTGGCCAAAACAGCCTTCTCCTTCCAGTTCATCAAGGACAACCTGTCCTAATGCCATGCCAACATTTCTTGCTTTCCATCACATCTCTTGGGAAGGCCCCATAAGCAGTGACCTTGTGACTAAATGCCTGCCAGATCTGCTTTCTGGCAAAAACAGCTGCTACTCTTGGCACATTCAAATGCCTGTTCAAATTTTAGGAACTCCTCTATGAGGTGTTCATTTTATTTCCCTTCAACAGGAAAGCATTTCTCTAATACAGACTATGGACCATGGAATTGCAAAATATAATTTTGTACTGGTGGGAATGAGATGGTTTTTCAGCATGGGCTGTCATTCTGCGTGCCTTCCTGATCAGTGAAATTTTCTTTTAAAAGAAAAAATGTCAGTATTCATGTCACCAGGAATTAATTCATTGCAGTAAAAAATACATTTGGAAATTAAAGGCCATATATCTGTAAAGCTCTGCATTTGCTCCATCCTTTTGGCTACCAGCTTATGTCCTCAAGGTCTGGAAGTATTAGGGACCAAATATGAAAGTCTGTATTTGGAATAATTAATATTGCATTTGGACAATTAATGGGATTTCCAAAACGGTTAATGCAGGTGTAATATTCTGTACTGGTGTGATTCTTACATTAGGAGTGTTTTAATGTAGTTTGTGGGGTTTTTGGATAGCTCAAAATACCAGGCAAAGCTTGTTAGCCCCTGCCCAGAACATCCTGTTTGGATTTATATTATTTGCTTCCTGGCAGTGAGGTATTTGAAAACCACTATTGGTGCCATACTGGCACATAATTGCACTGGAAAACATGGCCCCAGTTTCTAGAAATTTAATTTGGGAATTGTCATCAAGTTGCTTTTATAAGAGATAGCTTTGAGTGTGTGTAAACACATCTCAGACCCTGCCTTGCACCTGACTGGCTGGGAGCTGGGAAGGAGCAAAATTCACCAGCCCATCCCATGAAATGGGATCAGCAGGCAACACCAAGATATTCACAGCATGAATTCCAACAAAGTATCCCTGGGTTGGCAGGTGGGCTTTAGAGATGGATGAATCTCCCACATCCAGATGCAGGTGCTTGGAGCTGACAAGTTTTTATCCCTGTGTCACCACAAAGATTTTCTATACAGAGCATGGGCAATTCCTTTCTTACATCTGCAAATGTAAAAATCAGATTTGTCTTTCTGGAACATGATCTATAAATTACACAACTGGTTTAAAACTACAGAAATGATGAAACAGCAAGTCCACAGAATAAAAATAAAATGGGGACCTGAAAGTTAATCTGAGAACTAATGTCCAACATTACAATTTTTTAAAAATTGTCATCCATGTTTGAGTTTTCTCTTCTGAGTGAATGTTTAAACAGTAGAGACAGTTGTTGAGGAATGTTATGACTTTGGTGTGGGCCAGCAGTGTACATGCCTTTGGTATTAATATTATTTAACATAATGTAATGTAATTGCATTAATGCTGGCTAAGTGTATTCCTGCTGAAAACTTGTATTGATTGTTAATAGTGAAGCTGCAGCCTTTTAACACCAACTGTTGATGCATTGTCTGTGGAAGCTCAGAGTTTTAAGGGCAAGGGTAATTTATACTTGCCAAATCACTTAGAGAAAATTCCAAGTACATTCAAATTTGCATATTCAGAAATATAGAGGGTAATTAGGGAAAGACTCAATATTTGCCCATTTCTCTCTTTTAAATCACAAACTTGGAATGAACTGTCTGGCTCGAGATTTTCTGATTAGAAGCAAATAATGAAGAGAAGCTCAGTCCTCCTCAAGCCATGATAAAACACTTTATGGTCTCATAACATCTCAAGTTTGAGGAGGAAAGAACCCCCAAACCCCTAAGTCTCATACTGGTTCACAACCTTGCAAAAGGTTCTCCAACTGTGTTTCTAAGGCAATAAAGGGAAAGTTGCCTCTAAAGAAGCCCTGTCAAATTTAGCAGAATTAAACCTATAGGATGGTGTGATTAATGAGGTTCTGTTACTCTAAAAGGATGCGGGCATCTCACAGTATAAAAGTTAACTGAGTTGAATTTAACAGATTTTTTAATAAGAGTTTAGAAAAAACAAACAATAAAATATGCATACCACGTCAGAGAACAAAAATTAAGACAAGAAAATGTATTGAAATATTTGATACTCAATGTCAAAGCTTATAAATTATTTTTTTACATATATGAATATTTGAGTGGTTTTTGTAGAACCATTCAGATTCTTCATCGCTTCAGAAGCTCTACAAACCAGCATTGCTTTAGTGAAAGTGGAGTTAATCAGTGCCTTGCCTTGAATCCTGTAACCTGTAAGATTTTCCAGCAAAAACACTGAATGAAAAAGTAGAATTGCTGTAATGTCCTTGTGCTCTGTGCTCTGGCGCTGCTTTTTCTCTCACTCTTATCTGCCTTTATTCTGGGAGACCCACAGGATTCACCTCTGAACGTGTAGAATAATGGTTTATTTTTTATGCTTGCTCTGGTTTCATTAATTTGTGGATTAACCGAGGAGGAGAAGCAATTGCACTCGTACCCCCTTCGAGTGACATTTGGTTCCTTCTATTTTTCTTCATTTCTCTAATATTTGCTGTTCTTTATGCATTCCTCCTCTCGCCTTTTCTTTTCTCATTTCTCAGCCTCTCCTTCTCTCCCAGGACTGCATTTTGACACCCTTAAGCAGTGAATTGGTCTTTGCTTACTGTAGTATTCACATCAATCTTGTGCTCGTGGCTCTGGCCCTTATTCCTCATTCCATAATAGTTTCCCTTCACCCCCCACCTCTTCTCTCTTATCTGTCTTGTAGGAGAATAATGTCTTTCAAAACTTTAGTGAGTGGGAATAGCAGTGTCTGTGAATATTTATTTGCTGTATAAATACTCCAAAGCTTATTCTTCATCGTGGCCACCCACGTTGCTGCATGTTCCCAGAGCATCTCATGTTATTTTTCTGTGCAATGAAACCTCACGTGTTCTGCTAATTTGGGAAAGATATGCCCAGGTTGTTGACATTTTCATCTGCCTTTGGTAAAAAATGAAAAAATGAGTGGCCTTCTATGCCACTTAAAAGTAGGAGGAGAGAAATTCTCTCCTTGAGAGAACTGAATGTTGGATTCTAACTTCTCTTGACTAAATTGCACAAATCTTGCACGACCTCTGTGCTGGCTACACTTTTCAACAGGATAGAAGATGTTTGTTCTCTGGACTGGCTCTGCTTTGCCACATATTTTAAGTGAATATCTGAGAGGTCCTTCTAAAGGATTTCCAGGAAGCAGCCTTGCTGATGGACTGAACTCCCCACTTAGGGACAAGAGTTTTTTTAGCTTTCCCACTTTGTAGCCTTTCCATGTGGTGTAAAGGGTCTGCAGTGAGACTGAGAAATATGCCAGTAACTTTATCTGCCTTGGCCTTGCTCCACAGAAGTGCATGTGCACAAACTCCTCTTTAAGCACGTGAGGATTGGGAAATTCGGTGGGACTATTCCTAGGCTTAAAATTAAGCTTGCTATACTTAAGGGCTACAGTGATGCTTTACATCTGGCTTTCAGCCAGCATCCTGAATATTGCTCATTGATCCTATCACTGGAAACCAGCCACAAAAATTATTCTATTTTTTTTTTTTTTAATGGATTTCCTAAAAAGACACAGGGAAACCCATTCAAAATAACATTCAGTCATTTGACACATTGATGTCTGCTTTGCACTAATGAACTCCTACATTTAATTCTGTCTTGTCAGGACACAGTGTCTCCAGAAACCTGAAGTTTAATAGAGATGAAGCAATTTTGTTGGTGTAACTGTGAGTAGGAAGTTATCATCAATCTCATCTTCTTTGAGCATAACTTACAAGGTCTTTCTAATCTGATCAGCTTTCTTGAACACAGTATGTTGATGACTTGCTTCAAGTCATTCATGTGGAGATATTATACCTACTACATATGATAAAACAATATAAGGCAGATCAACTGCTTATAATCTAATTAGTTTGGTCTTTTCATTTACAGTTATGCCCTGAGTACAGCTGTGCAAAATTCACATAATTTGTTTCACAGAATTTTACACATTTTTCTTTTTGTTTTGTTTAGCTTTATAACTCCGAGATTTCAGCTTCATTTGCAGCTTCAGTGAAATTGCCAGTCCCACCTCCAAAGCATATGAAATCAGATATAGGGTGTTTTTTCTGAGTCTGAACTATTTTCAGGGAGTAAATGAAACCATTTAAAGTCAAAACTTAGAGTAAATTCTTTGCTGCAAGTTTTCATGAGAAAATGCCAAGTGGCTCCAGTTTCACTCCAGATGTTGCAGGTACTTTTGTTTGGGAATGGAACCGATTCAAAGCTGTGGGATCAGGGTTTTTCATGAACTGTCACTAGTTCAGTACTACCAATACATTGAAGATTGAGAGACCTTTCTTGATTCAAGTATTCCAGCCTGTGCTCAGTTCATCTATGGAACCTCAGTGTAAAAGTAGTTTGTGTCCGTATTTTTTCCTTTGAATTTAGGGATTTGAAAACATTAAAAATATTTATATGTACATTGTAATTATTACTACTTGCATAGATCTTAGTGTAAAGTCATATCAATGCATGACCACGTCTTCAGCTTGAAATATGCAGGATACCTGTGGTGGATTCTAGGAAAGACAATCAGCTGTCTGGTATGAATGTCCTTGGGAAAACACTTTGGATAAATCAAAAAAATACCTTTCACAAAGATAGTCCTTTATGGAAGACTCCAAATGCACAAACCCTTCTCAGTTGCTTTGTGTTTTCACAAGCAAGTGGGTCCAGAAGAAGGAAGTACCAAATTCTCTCTGTGCACCGGACAATGTCAGAGTGCACTTCTGCATCATTTCTGAGCTAAATCTAATCCACCCCAGTTGATTTATTTTAGTTTTACATAGATAAAAATAGAAAATACTATTAATTTTTAGCAAATCTCTTTATATGTAAATGAGTGACTGGAAGATAGGGCCTAAATTTCTTGCTGAAGTACATGAAGGATGGATTTGTTCATCATGTTTCCATCTATCTTTGGCAGGGAATACTTTGGCAAAATTTAAAGGGTAATAAGAGGGTTGCAGCAGAATAAATTGTTTTACTTAGATTTCAGATCTGAAAGTGGGTATTTTACAATCCATATATTTATAACTGATGCTTGAATAACATAGCTTATATTACTCTTACCCTTCCCTGAAGTGAATGCTTTGAAAATAATATTCTGGCAAATTGTTCTCTTTTTCTCCCCCTTCCTTTTTACCTTGTCCTCTCAGTAGCTGCCTCATGTGTAACAAGCAGAACTAGAGAACTGCCAAGACTTGCATAAACCATGTTTATTGCTTTTTGGTTTAATTTCTTAGGAAAGCAGGAAGTAATTTTTAAAATAGATATTACGGTCAGTGGATGTGTTTTATTGGATAACACCAATATTAAGAAATAGAGATTTGAGAGTCTCAAATTACAATGCCTTTACTATTTTTTTAAAGTATTGGTACTGGTGGTGGATTGCATTAACGTTGTCAATATAATTTATTTAGGATTTGTCAAACGTTTGCTTTAGCTGTTAACATCAGAATAGGAATGTGTAAATTTTATTTGCTCTAACAATATATTCACCCTTGTTGCTATTGCAAAGTATTGATTTGATTTCTGGAGCTTACCTGGAAGGACTCTGAGTTTTCCCTCTTTCGTGACCTTAGTTATGTTCATAGGCTTTATGGTGACTCCTAATCCAGCAGTGGGCTGAAAAACTTATTTTTTTATTCAAGTTCTATATTCTACTTGTTGTCTTTTCTGGCAGTAATTTGTTGAAATCTTGCAGTTAGGTTGTATTTAACCTTTAATTCAGCCTTTTTTAGCACTTTTCTTTGCCAATAAGGAGTTCTGATATTTTCTGTATGACTCATACCCCAATAGAAAAATGAAATTAATTCCCCAGTACATCAGAGCTCTTATTGACACCTGAGTTACACACACTGTGTAATCTTCAACTTTCACTTCACAGGCTAGAAAAAAACCAGATTTTTTTGGGTGTTATTAGCATTATTATGGCGACAAGGACATATATAAGTGAATCCTTACAGGCTAAACTTGCTTTTCTCCCTCTCTTTCCCTTTTGCTCCATCTCTGTGTTTCACTGCCTGTTTTATCCCTGTCATAGAATCCCATCAGGGTAAATTAATCATGTCACTTTTAGTTTAAATAATAAAGGGCATCTCCTTATCCTCTCCTAGTACATTTGGTAGTAGACTAATTAAATACTGTGATTGCATTCAGTAAGCAATTTTGTTTTCATATTGAGGTGCTGTGTGTGTGTGTATAAGAATATAATTCCAGAAGTTTTGGCCTGCCTAGATCAGGACACAGCTGAATAATAGAAAGGTATCTGCTGTACAACATGCTCCCAAATATCAGTGTGCAATGCTCTATTGGCAAATGTGTTTTGTAGTTTTGGGGAGGACTTTCCAGCCTGCATGGTTCTCTGTTTGAAAAGGGGAGGCTCAGGCTGCAGGTTTGGGTTATCTGACCCTTTTTCAGATGCCTTTTGTTTCATTTTGCAAGCAGCTGCTCCAAATTCCTTTGAACTTCAGTACTGCCATAGGCTGGGTTGGGCCAAGGCTGGAACAAAATTCAGCAATTGAAAAATTGCAAACTAATACAAAGTTTTGTTGGAAAAAAATACATAAACAGGCAGCCAGTGGGATTTTGCTGCACACATTGGGACACTTTATTTG
>NC_142249.1:38125887-38168387 GCF_052056855.1 Sturnus vulgaris | reverse complement strand
TACTTTGGCCAGTGGAAATTTTACTTGAAATAATCATCAGATAATAGTCTCAGAACAATCAATTTCGTTCTTACAGACATAATTTGAAAAAAAAAAGGTACTGAACAGTGCAGGCATGCTTGGTACCTCCTTCTACAGATGCCCATGATCTTGAAAATAAGCATTTATGTCTTGAGCTTATTTAAAGATTCCTAATTTTTTACTTGTCTTTTAGACTTTATTTAGCTATGCAAGATATCACCATATTCAGTATTTTTTATAATAAACATGTCTAGTCAAAGAAAGCATTAATGAAGCAATTCCCCAAATAAAACAGCCCATCATATCTGAGTTGCAGCAGAGAGAAAAGTGTGGTCTTTGTAGTTTAATCAAGATCACAAGACTTGTTTTGAGCGTCTGTCATCTTTAATTTTACGGCACTTCATTTCAGAGTGGGACTGCCAGGGTCACATGCAATTAAAACACAGGCAAGATTTGTCTTGTGAAATCTTAACATAAAAAGTAATGTGTTACTCTATTTTAACTTTTCTACTGAACTCTGTGAACTCACTAATTACTTTTCCCCCTCTTGTCACCTTTTTGATATGACATGTATTTTATAAAGGAGATAGAAGTTTGGGATTTTTTTTCTATCATGCATATGATTGAGGATAACAAAATTAAACCGGAGAAAAAAGGAAATGTATTTTTCAGAAATACATTTTTAGAAATATCTGAGCATTACTGCTTCAATTACAAAGGGACTGGAGGATCAAATTCAAGGAAATAACTATTAATCTGCTTAACTAGGGCAGGTAGAAGCGTAATAGCAGACCAGGGATTTTAGCAAGGCCAATCACACAGACTGGAGTTTATTCTCTTGAGTGGGGTGACAGGGGAAGGGTAAAGGGACTTTAATGTGGTGGGCCATGAGAAGCACGAAAAGCTGGTATCTATGCAGCTTCTTTATAGCTTTAGCCCAGTTGTTGCATCGTAGTGATCAGTAAATTGCATGGACCCTTATTAACCTTATTGATAAGGAGCTTAGGGAAGTCCCATTCAGTCCAGAATATATTCTTCTTTTTGTTCTCCTGTCTGTCTCGGTTTGCTATCCCAGTCTCTTTGTACAGAAATCTTTTATGTTGCACCTCAAAATTCTGTGCAAGTGCTCTGCTCATTTAACTTGGAGCAAGGGAACTGTAGAGCAGAAAGGGTTGGAGTACACATGGGGCCACGGGCCTATTTAAATATAGCTGGGACACCTGGAGAATGTTTGAAAAATTTCTTTTAAAGAATCTTTTATATTGTTCTTCTTTCAGTGCAGCTGGGGTCTGTGGGGATCAGGGGATTATTTTTGATACCTGTCTAAAAGAGTTATGTCTACACTGATTTCCATCCCTTGCTACTAATTAACCTTATTGTATACAGGAAACAGTCTATTTAATACCTGCATTCTTTCTGTAATGCCAAGTAAAATGAAATCTAGTGTGAAATCTAGTTAGCATTTGCCTTTTTGAAGTCATTTTTGAGTTTCCAGTCTGGGTGACTGTGACCTCAAAACTGAAAGCTATAAAAATGGTCCTGATTTTGGCTCAATGGGAGTTTCTAGAAGATCCTCTGTTCACCTGGACTTGCACGTGTAGTAAATTGCCTATCTTGGTGCTTAACAATGTTTTCCCAGGAACCACCTCTTTTTTGGGTCACTCAGAGCCCTGCAAAGCACATATGTTCCTCCTGAGCAAAGGAGTCTCCTCCTTCCTGTTGGAAAGATCACACTTCCACTGTTTCAGTGTACAGAGACTTATAAAATATTTAAATAGCAATGGTAAAACCAGATCCATTAAGGACAACAGGGAAAGATGATTTTAAAATGTCACCAACAAAGGCATGGGATGGTGAGGGGTAGCGAGAGGAACTTAAACTATTAAATGGAGGGAAAAAATTAGATGCACCATATTTTGAAGGAGCTTTAAATCCTGCTGAACAACACTGGAATTGACCCTGTCTGCTCCAACATGCAGATAGAGGAGTTGTTACTGTACAGCATGATTTCTGAAAAGAATATTCACTAAAATGGATTATTTTTCATGTATTTGATGAGGAAATATTCCCCTGTGTGTTGAAAGGTTGAGCCAAGCGCTGTAGTCCTGCTTTCTCTGCAGGTCTCCGAGTGCATCCCAGATGTCCCAAAAACAGAGTTGGATTTTTACAGGAGATTGGTTCAATTCCTTGAAGAGGACTTGGGTCAGGTGGCTGGGTCACTCTCTTGGGGGCAGGCCAGCTGCATGAGCTTGGCAGTCTTTAATAACAAAATCCTGAAGAAAGGGACATAATTTAATACTAAATTTTCTTCATTTAATACCAAATGATGATATCAAGAACAAAGCTAGTCAAAACAAAGGACAAGAAGAAGAAGAAGAAAAATAAAAATAACATTTTAATACTGACTGTGCAACAGTACTGACAGCATAGATACTAAACAAAGGTTGGAAGTGCTGGTTTGATTTATTTGTTAGTATTAAAGCTCAGTGGAAGCACCAGAGGAATAGGACATTGATATCATTAGTTATAATCTATTTGGAAAGAAGGAGAAGCATTGTTTTCATTCCTGCTGGGGCTTGTCAGGCAGCTTGGCTGTGGGAAATTGGGCTTGATGGCAGAAATACAGGCTTATGGGATTGAAGTACTGGGTGTATGTGGGTGTCCATCCCTATGGCTAAGTGGCCACAGTGGGGATCCAAGATTTGGTTTAAGGAGCCTGAAAGGTGCCTCTGGATCCCTCTGTAAAACTACTCCTCAAGGAATGGGACAGATTTTTTCTCATTTGCTGTTTTCCTTCCATTTCCTGTATTTTATCCTTATTTAGGTCAATAAAGCCATGTTCATTTACGCTTTACACCATTCTCCAGAAAATACATTTCTTTGTGCAGCCTTTCCAAAAACAACAGAAATAATCTGACTTAACTATAAAATATTTTATATTTTTTTTTCCGTCTGCCTTTCCTACTAAGCTCCTCTGCAAAACAGCTAGAAATTTTCATTTTCAAAACATTAGTACAGCAAATTGCCATCTTTCTGTGCACGGCATTCTCTATGTACTCATCATCTGAATGATTCCGGATCACTCTCCGGCAGCGTGAATCACAGCATGCCCTCATGCCTGCCTCTTTTTCAATTATATCTAAGAGGAAGACTGCTGGAGACCCATTTTTTCATCTTGCACAGGACCCCAAAAGTGCCAGATCTCATTTCAATATAATATTATGACAGTATGATAAAATGGATGTTAACAGGACACTGACTAATATGATCCGTAGAGAAATGATAGAACAATACAATATCGGGCAGATTGTATTACTAATGTGCATTTTATGGACACAAAATTGCCTTTATAAACAGGGTTCTAAGATTTAATCCTTACATCTTACGATCCTACTTAGTGTTCTAAGACATTCTGCAGCACCGCTGAAATTTTTTGCATTCTTAAATGAAATATACATTTTTATTTTAGCACAGAGCTGCCTATATCACTCCCAATTTACTAATGAAACTTGGCATTCAAATGACTCATCAGCACGTACTGCAAGGCATAAAAATAGATTAATGTGGCATACGTTTCTTTACCCATAAAAACGCACCTTCATATAATCTTAGCGCTGTCTTATTCAACAGAAAGTATGTCATTTCCTTCCCCTAGCAGGTCGAGTTAAAAATGAGCTAAATGTGTGAGAAAGCCATTACTGCACTAATGAAAAGCTCGATACCGTTTGAATTTTTCATCACGGGGTATTTGTTCTGTAGCACACAGCACTAATATTTACTGTCACCGGTACAGTATGCACGGTAATTAAGTTACAGTCATCAACGGGGTGGATGTTAAGCAAAGATGTTTCTGTGTGAGCTTGGATCTCTTTCACACACGTTTCATAGAATCATGGGATCACAGAATGGTTTGGGGTGGAAGGGATCTTAAAACTTGTCTTGCTCCACTCCCTCTCCATGGACAGGGACACCTTCCACTAGCCCAGGGTGCTCCAAGCCCCGTTCAATCTGGCCTTGGACACTTCTAGGGATCCAGGGGCAGCCACAGCTTCTCTGGGAAACCTGTGCCAGGGCCTCCCCACCCTCACAAGGAAGAATATCTTCCCAATATTTAACCTGAGACAGAGCTTGAAGTATTTGTAGGTTTGGTTGATGAAGACGAGAGAAAAAGGGTTTTAAAGGATTTTGATATCTGATCTATGGTCTGTATCAGTCTCTCCATGTGGTCCTCAGACTAGCAGGATGGTAAAAGCCACCTCAGGACCTTATTGGCTAAACTGTGTGAGGGAAATCAGTACCACAGTGACTGGGGTTTTTTTTGGGTTTTTTTCTAGAAGGTGGATCAAGAAAAATTATGCACTTGCCAAAATCGTTCTCCTCATTCGGATCATGGACACTCATCTCACCTGCATCACCTGTGGTGGCAGGATGGTGCTGAGGGGTCTCTTGTTTGTTCATGGGGTGTCTGGCTGCCTCCCTTTCTCTCTCATCTCCTCCTGTATTAACTTCAGAAGGATATTGTGTGAAATTAATAAAACCATTGTACGAACAGATGGAATTCTGCCTGTAGTAACAACATAGCATGAACTTCAAGAGCTTTTCCAACAAGCTCCAGTCTAAGGTTTTCAGGAGACTTCTTTCCATAAGCACAATCTCTTTGGAGGGTATCAGAAAATAAGGAATGTTCCAAATTTCCCAAGTGATCCAGCTTTTTCCTGCCAAACTGTCTATCCATTTTGACAGAGTTCTCCCATGCTCCTTTTCCTCCCACCACCTGGTGACACCTGCCACATCTGGGCCCGTTTTGTCACAGTCTGGCCACGGGTTCCTGGAGATAATTGTGAGACACATCTGCTACTGTGCACGTGTACCTCTGATTTCACAGCAATGCAAGGTGTAGCTTTAAATAAGTAAATCAGAGTGGCATTCAGAGCCCTCTAAACTTCAGCAACCTCTGGCATGTTTTTTTTTTTTTTAGATGAACTTTTGACAAATCCCACAAATTCCTCACCATTAGGTGGGCACAGAAAGTCCTGATCTTGACTGAGAGGCGTCTGTCCCTTGCACTTCTGGAGTCAGCCAGTCCAAAGGGAGCAGTTTCCAACAGCACAATGATTTGCCTCCCCACCACATTATGCTTGGCAAGTGGCCTGAGACAGATTTACACTTGCTTCTTAATTAGACGGCTTTTTCCTTTCTATCCAGTGAGTTTTCCTGGTTTCTTTCACTGGAGAGTGTCCATAGGAAGGGCAAGAAGCACAGCTTGTGACCTTACAAAGTGCACTTGAATAAGGCAGAAAAAGGCATCCCAAGCTGATATGCAAGTGATGGATTCCTTCTGCACTTGGGCATGTTTGGGGTCAAATGTTCCCATTCTTCTATGAATGAATCCCCAATCATATAGGTAAGAAAATAATTTAAAAAGGTTTTGGCCTTCAGAGGATAAAATCTAATCTGTGTAGAAACTATTTGGGATATAAAGCAATTAAAGCCTTATGTGAGTAAATAGGACTTTCTGCATACTGGAAAGGTTTTTTAGTGCCTGAGAAGAGCCTACAGACCCTTTGGCCTTGGATCTCAAGGTTCATCTCTCTGCACTACTTGCTCCAGAGCAATGTTTTCCTAGCAAGTACCTGCTGATGATCTTAGGGATAAATGATGATCTTAGGAGGTGGAGGCCTCCTCTTTCTCGGCCTCTAAGAACATCTAGCAGCATCTATTTCCATAATGTTTTCCATCTATTTGTACAGGTAGGCTATCCAAAAAACGAAATTTAAGTGTTGTTTTATAATAGGCTGGGTCATGTATATTGGCAGAAAATGAAAGAGGAAAATTACTTTAGGTGCTCTTTCCCTTGATAGAATAGAATCATAGGATGGGTTGGGTTGGAAGGGATCTTAAAGATCATATTGTCCCAACACCCCATACCTTAATTCATCCCATGTCCCTCTTTCCCCCTGCCATATTTGCCTAGCTTTTATGAAAGCCATTTGGGATGAAAAACTAGTTTATTGAGGGCCTGTGGTACAGGAACAGCATTTCCAAAGAGGTCACAATTATCTGAAACACAGGCTCTGCGTGAGGGGAAAAATATATCATGGTAAAGAGAGTAAACACAGAGGGTAAAATGCCTCTGGAGGGTGACCATGCCCTGGACCTAATCACCTGATATGGGCCAAACCTGAGGGTCTGGACACACATTCGTGTTGAAGGCACCTAGAGGAGCAAAGACTAATTTGTCTCTTTTATCCATTTCTGAGGCATCTACTTGACAAAACAAGGCTGACTTAAATCAGGAAAAATATTAGTTTGCTGTGTCAAGAGTTGCTCTGTTTCTTCCAGAATGTCAAAAAAGTGACCCCTGTCCTCACTCTTCTTCTTTCTTATACCGTGTCCAGCAGTCTCTGACAATGAGTAACATCTTTTTCAGCTTGTGCTGAGTCTGCCAAAGCCCCTTAAAATATCCAGCTTTTCAATCTATTAGCTGGAGCTGATATAGTCCATGATAAACTCTGGAGAACCAGGGGGGCTTTTCCCCCATGCCATCAGTGTCTTGATGTAAAAAATACACCCAGGACAGGAGAGCACAGGCCAGAAAATGCACCAGGTCTCAATTCATCCTCTTATGTTTCAGGGAGGGTGTTGAATTGTCCAGTCAAGGAAATGTTTTGATTTTCAAACCCATTCCCTTTTTTTTTCCCCCCCTCCTCCCTTTGTTTTGGGAAATGAGAAAAATATATAAAAGCAAGTTATTAATAAAACATCTATTATGCCCATGGGACAGAGGTCCTTCCGTATTGTTCAGATGGCATGTTTATTGTTGACATCTCTCTTTTCTCTGAGTATGCACAGAACCCTGAAATCCTTTTACATTTTTAATAAGATTATTTCTTTTTTTCAGTCTAGTGCAAGAAAACCGCATCTGCAATATGCATAATACTCTCAAAAACTGCAGCATCAGAGGGAAAGCATTGCCAATGTTTTTGGCTATGTGCACTTGAAAGAAACACGATGTGAAAAAAATAGCACTAGAGGTCTCAGGAAGGTGCTTGTATTTTGCATCTTAGGGCGTGTTTGTTTAAGGTAGTTACCTTATTTTTCAGTTCTCACGTTTGAGGTAAAGCACATCATAAACACAAGAGGGAATTTGATTTGTTTCCCAACCAACAGCGCTCCATAAATCTGGAATAACCAATGTTATTGTGTTGCTTTGTCTGAACTCAGTGTCTTATGGAGCAAGGTGACCACCAGCTCTATGTTCCTGCAGCTCTGGGTGGTCTGGGGGTGTGTGGAACCTGTGATTCTGTGAAAATGTGGGTCTCCAGCTGAAAAACAAGAGTCTGCACAGCATCCCCCGTGTGCTGCACCATGAGAGTGTGAGGATGCAGCCTCACACTGCAGCTGTGCTGAGGGAGCTGATTAACTGTGCAGGATCCTGCTCCTCCTTGTAGCACATTCCAAGTCCATGTCCCCGAGCTGGCATTTTAAATTTGCAACCACAAAGGGCAGAAGCAGTCTCTGCTCATGTCCTGTGGGTAAAAGACTGCAAAGAGCCCAGGAACCAAGTTATGAGTGGTTCAGGCGGGTACCAGATAGCCAGAGTTATGTGGCTGAAGCTGCTGATGGAAATTTGGAGAGCTGCAAGGTGAAGTAGCCACAAGGGAGAAACCAGCAGCACTGGCATGTTCTCTGTAAGGACAAAAATAGCATTTAATTCCTCAAATTCCCTTGTGAACCTGGTACAGGCAATAAGGACAGTTCAGTTCTCCAGTGCAGAGCAGAAATCAGATACAAACCAGAAGCTTGATTCTTTTAAGAACTGTAAAGAGTTCAATAATGAAAATATTAAGGATCCTTCCCCCTTGGATGCTTAAGAGCTTTGTTCTAAAAGGCAGAATAGATACACAGAGCATTCAGTGAAAGACAGAGCAAGTTATAAGAGGTGTGGCAGATCTTCCATTTGAGGGAAGGTTAAATTGATTAAGAGACAAATGAGAGGTGATGTGTTAGTGGTATATAGGAGAGTGAATTGCCAGGAGAGGTCAGTCAGATGATCCTATTTAGCCTTTCCCATAAATCAAGAGCAAGCAGAGTGCTATGCAATGGTACTAAAAGCTAATGAATTTAAAAGTGATACAAGTAAAATATTTTCTTACATGGTGCATAATTAACCTGGGAAATTCATCAGATACCATTAAGACAAAGAGCCTAGAAGGATTAAAAATGGATAATAAGTGACAGAAACTACATAAAGATAGAAATGTATACAGACTGTTCAGCCATTTATTTAAAACCATTTACTGCCTGAGGCTGCAAAGAAACATCCCCTGTGGGAAAGCTTGACATAACATTAGACTTTTTCTACCTTTTTTACTGCAATGGGCAGGCTGGAGCCTGAGCAATGGACTGGTCAAACCACTTTCAGTATGGCCCTTTTAATTTTCCAGGGCAGAGGCAACACCACCACCTACCCAAAATTGCAACCAAAAAATGTTCAAAAAGCTTCTGAGCTGCTTCTTTGAAAGCTTCTGAGCTTTGAGACAATATAGAAATCACTGGTGGAGAGGTGGTTGTTCCCTTTCTCCACCAGAAATGCATCCAAAAAAAAAGTTATGGATAAGAGCTGAACACAGAAATTTCATTTTGACAAAGGCAGAGGAGAGAAGAGCTGTGTGGAATTTGAGTCTGCATTTTATTAACTGAAATGTGCTCTGAAATGGTGTTGGTTTGTGGATGACTAACTGGCAGTCAATCTGAACTTGCAGCGTTTTATGGTCCTTCTCAAACTTGTTAAACAAAGCCTTCCACTTCTACTGAAGGTGCAAGGGGTCACCCCAGGTATTCTGGAGGTGTGGACAGCCTGCTTTGCTGGGAGGTGGTGGATTCCCAGCACCTCTGAAGTATTTCTGAGGTTTTAAGGGCAAATTATAGAAAGCCAGAAAACTTCACCATGGCCAAGAGTTTGGAAGACAAATTTGTTTCTGCTCTGCTTCCTCTGAGTTTACCCTGCCCTTGGCTTGAAGGGCTGGGTGCCTGCAAGTCCCCAAATACCTGATTATTACAGGTGAATTCAGGGTGTAGAATATAAACTGTCTGAGAGAGTGGTGACGTCCTGGCACAGTTTGCTCAGATTGTCTGTCGACTCCACATTCCTGGAAGTGTTCAAGGCCAGGTTGGATGGAGCATGGAACAACCTGGGACAGTGGAAGGTGTCCCTGCCCATGGCAGGGGGTTGGAATGAAGTGATTTTTAAGGTCCCTTCCAACCCAAGCCATTCTATGATTCCATTAAAAAACAAAACAAAACAAAACAAAACAAAACAAAACAAAACAAAACAAAACAAAACAAAACAAAACCAGCAAAAAAAAAAAAAAACCCAAAAAACACAAAACAAAAAATACCCCACAAAATACCCAAAGAAACAAAAAAGCCCCTAACTCCCCCAAAAAACAAACAAAAAAAATTGGTCTGAATAAAGTGAGCACTAAAATAGAAAGTTCTCTTTTGACACGTGCCTCTGTGTCTCAGTTTCTCACACATTTATGTTCAGTGGCATTGCATCCCCAACTGTCATGTCTTGAGTCCTGAATTCATTTTTATTTTAAACATCAATACATGTTTTTTGTGAAAAATGGTAGTGAGGGCTCGTGTTCGCTATCCAACATGAAGCAAATCTTTTCAGCAAGGCTCTTTAAGTGAAAATGGACATTAACTCTCACAATATTTCAGGTATGTTTGGAAGTATGAGGTTGTGGAGTGTAAAAATAGCCTGGAGTGATGGCAGAGGACATTTGTTTGCTGTGATCACTCGTGGTGAATTGGCACAGGGATGAGATTGTTGCTTTGGCAGCATCCTGAAGCATTTCTTGAAGAGAAGGGTTTGGGTATGGCCTGACCTCCACAGACCACTTGTGTGTCCCTTGGTCTTCAGGGAGAGGTTGTTGCTGTTTAATCCCAAGAGGGTGCTAGGAAAGGCTCCCGTGTTCTACAGAACAACATTTGCCCTTGGCTCCATTTTTACATTCCACAAACCCCAGGACTTGTGACTGAGACCCATGGCTCTGGTTATGCTCAGCTTCCCTGTGCTCCATGTTTCCTTTCTGAAGCAGGAATGCCATGCAGGGGAACCTGCTGTGCCCTGATAATATGTGCATTCCCCAAGGCTCCTCTGCCAGCCTCTTCTGAGAATTAGCCATGTAAAATCTATACACTGCCTGATTACAGTGGTGGTGGTGGGCCCAACTTGCTTCCCAGCTTCCTTGCACCTCTGCCCATCGTCTGTGTCCTTTGTGGAAATTGATTTAGCTGAACTTCTTGAGTGCCTTGGGCTGAATGGAAGCCTAAGGCTCTGTTGCTGCATGGGGTGCTTGAAAAAAAAAAAGGCTGAGTGTTACCTGCAATGTTCTGGCAGAGAATTAAAGAACTGTTAAAATGTATGCTGTTGCAAAAAAAAACCCAGAAAACCAAAAAGACCCAAAAACATCTATATGTACCTAAATAAAAAGGGGAATAAAGATTTGTTCAGGGGAGTTTTCTCCTCTTTTAGCTGTAGCTCAGCAAGTCAGTGTGTCTCATCATTTGTTCAGAAATCCTGCTTTACAGTGGAATTCCTTGAGTTAAAAACTGGCAATGTTTCTCACTGAGCTTGCAATTCAATACGTTCATGTTTTATGTTTATTTTAATGATAAAACTTTCTGGCTGGAAGTGCCCTGCTTTGGTTCCATTAGAGGTTTATTTCTGATATCTCCTTTTGCTGAATCAATCCCAGTTTTGTGCTCATGCTTCTCAGACAAGTTTGAGTAGAAGATGCTCTTCACAGGAGAAGATGCAGATAAACAGTGATCCTTGGACATATTTGTCTCTGCTGCATTCTCAGCCTTCATTTTTCTGATCATTTACATTAATAGCTCCTTGCTCAAAATATCTGTGGCCCTTCTCAAACTGATGCTGGCTCCTGAAAAAGAAAGGTCTTCTGCAAGTCTAATTTTGACTTGCTAAAAATTTAGCAGATTTTGAGCAAATCTCCCACCAAGTGATAGTGAATGTTCTAATAAGTAACAATTGGAAGAGCAGTGTGAATTGCAAAACTTGGACACTTTTGGGATTTAGAAATGTTTATGTCAGCAACAAGAGTCTGTCAGAGTCCTGGGCTGTGAGCTTGGTTTATAAAGAGCAAACTGCCTGAGCAGGAGGAGAAAGAAACCCTGCTGCAGTTAAGGCTTGAACATTTATTTTTAATTTTTTCCCACTCGTACCCTCTTTTATCCTTCTGGTTTCTGCTGATGGCAGGGGCTGAAGGGCTGGCTCTTTGACTAATGGTCGAGCCAGTAATTTACGTAAATTAACGCATGTATTAAGAGAGACAGGAAGAATTGGTCTCTTGGGGAAGGAAGCAGCTTGGTAGCAAGGCATGGCCATTCCTTTGTGTTGTGGGGATGAGAAAGGAAAGGCATCTGCTACAGGCTCTGGATTTGTACACTCCTCTGGTGAGAGCCACTTGTGTCCCCCCAGATTGTCTGCCCACGTCCAGGCTGCAATTTAACAGAGCATTTAGCAGAGCAGTCAGCACTTTTGTGCAATGCTCATGTAAGGAACCCTTCAAACCCAAAGAAAGGCTCATGTGTCCAAAAGTTTCCTTGATTTTTTTTTCTTTTTTACACTTCAAACCAGTTGATCTTAAGAGAGATACGGTGCATTTCATAAGCCTTGTCTTATAAAAACAAGACAAGAGGAGTCTCCATGCTCCGAAGAGAGAAGATTAATTAATTAATTAAGAATCTTTTCTTCTGAGTGCAACAGGCTCCAAGTAACAAGTGAACTTTTCATTTCCAGTAATAGCAGAAATTACTTCAATAGCATGATTGTGAGCACCCGTGGGGCCATCCTGTGAATGGTCTTTATTAAGGAATAGACTGAACTTCTGACTATCTTTCTTCCAGTCATTTCCACAGGCTATAAACAGCGCCTGGTTTGTTGCTATTAAAAGAGTCTATAGATGATGATGCTGAAAAGCATCACTGTTTAAGTACTCATGGCTTGACATTAACATGAAAAATATTTTCTTGAACATAAAGTGAATTTGAGTTCTCCAGAAGATTATAGTTTTGTTCAGAAGTTATCGAGCTGGATATTTGTGATACGAGGGAGATTTTGTTTGGTTTTGTGTTTTTCATTTTAATTACTGATCACTACCCCTCTGTTTTGCTTGATTTTTCAGACATGTGAGAAATCAGAAAAAACATGTCAGAGGTGTTTTTTATGTTTTCTTGGTGTTATTTTCTGCCTATGTTAGTACCTGATGAAAGAGCCTGGTCTTAGTTAACGATCAGACCTCATTATATATTTGTTCCCATAAATGACTGCTCCAAGGAGTGACCTTTCCTGAATAATATGGAATTTTGAACAACAATCCTGAGTAAAAACTGAAGCAGCCCATGATCTGCTGAGGTGATATTGAAGACATATCTCTCATGCACAGCAGACCTATGCATTAATCCTATGTTTTGGGGTCTTTAATTGCTTTAAATATTTGCTTCTGGATCTGTGTTTCACACATCTTATTTACATGGTTTATTTTTCATTTTATGAACAAATCGATAACCAGACAGACTCTTTACCACACTGGATTAGTTTTATTTATTCTCTTTGAACTTGATTAAAAAGCTGTCAAACATAAGTCTACATTTTATCAGCAGAATACTTTTACAAAACAGGGTAGGAGATGTGTATAGCTGGAAACATACATTTCAAAATGAAACAATATTTGATATATTCTAGACAGTTACCCTTTTGTTTATCCATGACAACTGAAACTAACCATCAAATGCATAAATTGATTCAAGTCTAGCCAAGTAATCCTAAGGGCATATGAAAAGGCTTTTTTTTTAAAGTTCTTTCTAGATGAATTTAATGTAGTTCACCAATAAAGCATCCTCAGGAGCACAATACAAATGCTAGAGAACATGAGATAGCTGGGGAAAGCGGGCAGATGTACAGTGTGATGAAGAATCAAAATGGATGTTACATTAAAATGAGCAGTCATGCAATGTCTTCATTTCATGTACTGCGTTTAAGTAAAAATGCCAAAGTTCCAATTCCATTTTTAATTTCTTTTAGGCACTGTTATGCAAATAGTGACATTCTCATTTTGTTTGTGTTTTTTTATTTATTTTATTTGTTTAAAAACATTAAATGCAAAATTTTTTCATCTCTTGGGGTAGACAAATGATTATTCATCATGTCTTTAATTTTCAATGTATATCTAAGGGAAAGGTAAATTATACTCAGATTAGCTATGAATTATCTCATATCACTGCTTTAATTCATTGCTTTTAATGTACATACTTTAATCTGTTTTCCACAAACCTCCTCAATTATTATCTGTCTTTCTGTGCCATTGCATATGTTGGTAAACAGCATTTTCTATGGTCTAGGGCCATATGCTGTATGCTCAGCTTGCAGAAAAGTGACACTTGGAGTGCTAGCATAATGAAACTCTCAAAGGGTTAATGCAGAATACATATAGGCAAATGTTGACAATATTTTTTATTCCAATGTTTGAAAATTAGACACAAAATCATCATTAAGTTTGCACAAAATGAGGCATCTGTCACTTGAAAGAAAAAGAAATATTTCAGAAATATGTTTACAGAAATGTAAAAATATTAGACATCAAGACAGATGTGAACGTTTTCAATAACAGGCCCTGTCTGTCAGTCTTCCTCCGAGCCGAAGATCTTGCTGTACTCACTCAGCATAAGTTCAACTATTTGATTTTGGTACAGCATGTGGACTGCCATGTTCCCTGTCTCCTTTTCAGGTCTAAGGAGTGTTGGTCCAAACACAATTCCTAAGCTTTGTGTTGACATTAGATTCACGGATTCCTTGGCTGCTATCCTGTTGACAAAAGGAAAGAACTGGTTAAAAAAGAAGGGTGTCAGAGGAGTCACTGTTGCTCTTGAAGCACATAGAGGCACTTTTAAACTGTTTCTCCTGATAGGGGTGTTTGTTTGGTTAACTTATCAAAAAGAGAGGAAACAGGGAGGCAAGAGAAATTTCTGCCAGTGCGACAAATAAGGAAAGGAGGGGTTTTGTAGTGCCAGGGAGAAGATTCCCTGCTTCTCTTAACTTGGTGTCCAGCACTGAAAGAGTTGTGAAAACCTAAAAAAAGCCCCTTAATATAGAGCTCATATGAAACACATTCCTTCTGCTAATTTAAATCCAATAAAGTGAGTATGGTCTGAAATGGATTGTGAAATTTATGTAACTAAAGACTTTTGCATGCCTTATCCTGACACAAAGTTTCTTGAAAGACACAGAGACCACATACCTTAATGAGATGACTTAGAAAATAATGGTAAGGATTATAACCTTTAATATCTTTATTACCCACAAAATTACAAGAGAAGGACTATTATTATTAAAAGTTGATCTTATGTCTGTATTAAAACTTAATATTCCTGTGGAAAGGGCATTAAGGATGGAGAAGTCTGGTCTAAGAACAGTGCAGGTTTAATAGATGGAGTTTAGGTAGGAAGTTTGGCATAAATCTCTGTGGTGGTGAGTACAGACTAAGTAGAAATCCATTTCCCTCAACAATCCAGAATATATTATGTATCCTAGGGTTGGAAAGACTAGTAAATGAAGATACATATTTTATAAATAAATTGCACAGCTCCACCAAAGAATGCAACTAAATGCAGCTTTATTATGTAAATGTTTGAATTTATGGATGCCTCCTTAACCTGCTAGTTTTAACTTAAGTATTCCAAGTGAATTGTTGAAGCCAAGTTCTGCTTTTCCCCCTCCTCTGCCATTGTCACTCATTTACCTTTTTAAAAATCCAGACAGCTATTTAAAAGCCATCACAGCTGTCTCCATTTTCCCATACCTGTTGCTGAACTTATAGCAAACCACACTATAAGGGAAAGAAACTTTGTGAGACCTAATGGCTCCAGTCACTTAAAAAAGTGTTTCTTTCATGTTAGTGGGTGGGTCACACAGCAAAAAGAATCTCTTGTGGATTTGTGCCAATCTCATCGTTTACCACATTCCTGGAGCATCAACACTCGTGGTTTTTTTCCCATATATAAATAGGAAGAATTACTTAGTTCTGCCTCATGCTAGTAACCGTGGTGTCCATTGCACAAAACACTCTCCATATGGCACTAATCAGATTGGCTTAACTATTAGTTTCTTAAAATATAGCATCTTCATTAAATTTTTAAAAAATTAATTATCTTTCCTCTGTGGAAATATTAATATACCATCTCTTCTCTTAGGAGTTCAGAAAGTCTCAAAAGTTAGTAGTTTTGTTGCCAAGTGACTGCGTGGGCTTCTGATGGATGTCACACATCTTTATCACAATTAAAAATGTTACAGAGGTGACAAAATTGTTTTGCTTAATGCCACTTATGCAGAGGCATGTACATCAAGTCTCTTTCTCTCTAGGAGAGAGATTTGGTTTCTGTTGAGCTTGCTATGTGGTAGAAGTTGGAAACTTCATAAAGTTGACATCAGCAAGAGTAGAGATGCATGTGCACTGTGTGGGGGGGAGAAATTCAGCATCTTTATCTTGGGTGACTTTAGAAATAATCAATTTAGCAGCATCAGCCATGGCTTTGAGACAAGAGGGTGTTGATAATGGACAGCATTGATGGAGATGGAGGAGAAGCCCCTTGCAGGGAGAAAGAGGCAGTGGAGCATGGATGAGCAGAATCAGGGTGAAGAAATGTGGCAACAGAGCTCAGCTTACTGAAGGGACAGGGGGGACTGCCTTCCTTTGTCTGTAAAATGACAAGATGTTGGGGTGCCATGTTCCTGATGGAGATACTAAAAATGGAAGATGAGTGGCCAACCCCTCTGCTTTTGCTTGCCATCTTTCTGAAGGAGAATAATTTCTCTGGTTTGTCCTGGAGATTCCATCCTTCTCATGGCATCCTGGCAAAGTCCAGGCATGATAACATTTCCCAGCAGTCAGGAGGTGGGGGTGTGGCATGAGGCAATGGAGGCTGTGCCTGGTGTGTGTTGGTGATGGAGAGGAACTGACTGGGGTTCATCAATATGTAACTGGCATTAAGAACATTTGTGTCAATTTAGGGTCCCTGAGCTTAATGCTAGAATAAGCAGTACTGTATTTAGAAAGTATCTTGAAAATCCTTGATATATTCATGCAGTTTCACTTGTTTTCACCATAACAACAAAAAAACCCAAAAACATAAACCAAGTGAACTTGGAAACATGGAAAGTCTGAATGGTTAAATAATATGTGGTAAAACACAGCTACTGAAGAGCTAGAAGGAAGGAATTCAATCCACTCTGAATAGAATAATTATAAGTTTTGGACTTTATGTCTTCCTGGATTACAAACGTTTACCAAAGAAATTCTATAACTGATACTTTTATCATCTCTCCACAAAAGAAGAAGTCAAAGCAAATAAAAATAAAATATGCACACTTACTGCTATTACTATAGCTGCTAGGTGAAATTGAGTTGTTAGAAGAGAAAATATTGAAAAAATAGGCAAGAATTCTTTTTTTTTTTGGCAAGAAAAAGAGCAGGAAGAGTGACACACCATTTTCAATATAAAGAGTGAAAGGAAATGCCAGAGGTACTTTTTGTCAAGCCCAAATGAAAGGAGCAATGATCCATCAATTTAAGGTTATTTTAGAAACAATCTGTAATCCAGTGCCACAGATGTTGGAACCATATCAAGAAATTGTTGGGTGCTATGCTGCACAAGATTTTTTCTTCTTCGAAATAACTGAGTTTCAAGAATGTCTTCAGTCTTTGAAATCACAAGGCAGGAGAAATGCAGAAAACATAGTTCTCATTATTAATAGTAATGAATTTAATGATGAATTAAAACAGCAGAAGTGTCTGATAGGAGGGCTGTAGTGTCAATGGCAGATATATAAGGAAAAAGACTTGGAATTTATGCTTTGGCTGTTGCCAAGGCAACTGCAAGCTGGAAAATGTGTGATGGAGAGCAGGGCAAGTCTACAGCTAAGAGGGTCATTGTATGGTGAGTTGGTTCTCTAGTTCCATTAAACCTACACTTTTCAAACTCTCTAAATAAAATCATTATTAATTTTGACGTTTGGAAAGCACACTGGATTATTGCCCCAAACACAGTAGGTGTTAGGAAATGCTCTTCATCCATTTTTACTTTGTAGTAACTGCTGAGGAGGAGAAAGGGGTTTTACAGTGACTGACTCCTCAACACCTTAATATTCCTATTGCACATAAAAACTGGAGGATTCAGTGTACTTAGGGAGGAAAATCCCATTGGAAAGGGCACTATGTTACTGTAGGCTGGAGAGTGTTGGAGGGTAGAGCCAGCTGCTTTGAGAACTGCTCACTTTTGCTTTCTTATCCTTTTCCAGCCAATGAGGATTTAATTTTGCTCAATGTCAGAGGCATTTCTACCCTGAGCAAAACTGGTTTTAGCCCTGCCTGGTCTTTCACACTTTTAAATTATATTTAAGGGTCACTTTTCAATAGGACAATCCTGTTATTCTTCCATGAACTGGTAATATAGACTGTGACTAAAGGACAACACATTACAAAATGAGGAGGTCAGAAGAGTAAGAAGGGGTCACTTGGTATGAGGTTATGGGCTAGAATGGCAGGTGTAGGAAATGCTATCCCCTGAATTCGGTGAAGGACTGAGGGATAAAAGTAGTTTTTGATATTTGTGTTCACTAGGGAAGTCTCTGCCACAAGAGACAGAAATCAAGACCAACACAGAGGCCAAGAGAGATTAAAGATAAATAGGAATAAATGAAACTCCACCAAAGAAATTAAAATTACTGTATTTGTGTCATGTCTCATCTTGATATAGGACCTAACCTTATGGAATTAGGACCCAGCTCCTTTCTGAGTGGGATATTCCATGACAGCCCATTTGGGTGGGATTTTTACCTTTGCTGAATTTTGCTGGCAACCACTGTCATAGCCAGAGTTGCTCACCCTGATGGATGACAGGACTGATTTGAAATGTAAGTTCCTGTGACTGCCTTAATAGGTCAAAGTGTGTGCCTCCCATTGATTCACTTTCCCAATAATTATCCTCAAATTAACCAATATCTCTTTCCTATCTATTCTCAGGCATATGCAAATGTAATGTTGTAGCTTAAGGACTTGGCCCTGGGAAGGGCTCAGCTGCCTTCAGCTCTCCCCAGCTATAATTCTGTTAACAGGCCTCTTCACTGCACTGGTACAGGCCAGGTTTTATGCAGCAGCTTTCTGACTTCTGGTATTGCAGAGCTCCCAATCAATTTGTTAAATTTGTCTCTTTTGATGAACAGCTTCCAGCTCAACATTTTACGCTCCTCTCCTTCCCAAATGCTGGTTCACAGGAGTTAAAAAATAACAGGTATTACATACTTTGCTTTAGTGACAAGACATTTGGGAAGGAATCATCCAACCTTGAAATAAAATCTTTATTGAAAGCAATTCTACATCCATGCCAGTCAGATACATTGTATGATCAGAGGAGTTGTCCCAGGGGAAAGCTCAGTGCTGTAGACAGGGTTGATTACTTGGACCTCCTGTCAGTTCTTAACTCATTGACAGTGGCTGAGACATTCAGTGCAACTTTGTTTTCTTTATTTGGAAGTAAAGTTAATATACTTACCTTAACTGTGCCAAATGTACTGGAAAATAACCTGATAATAAAACGTACCGTCCTAGGAAGTGATAATGTCTGTGTGTGTAGAAGCACATTTTCGCAGGGCTTTTTCAGTTGGGTTTTTCAGTGTTAGGAAAGAACCACAGCTACAACATGATGCACAGATAACCTAAACTATCAGGTTTTTTCTCAACATATTTCCTTTTCATTTAAGGCCTGTTACACACTTTTCTGAGATACAGAATATCACAGCCACATCATTTTCTGTCATCAATTTATTCCAGTTCAGCTGCAGTCGTTTTTCGGGAAGAACTTGAGTGGATTTTGGTGCTAAAAAGACAAGTGAACTGCAGCTTTGAGAGTCGTCTTAAAGTACAAACAACAATAGGGGTCTTGGAACAGACCAAAACCTTGCAGAGATATCCATACCTAGCTGGATGTACCAGCTGAGGAGAGAAACTAAAATGCACACATCGTGGAGGAAGAGTGCAGGGCCTGTGCATTACTTAACTCCATCTTGGGAAACTTATGGAGGGGACTGGTGGTAAGGGAGCCCCTGATGACACAAACTCTATTTCTGTAAACTGTTCAATTCCTTGCACTGCTACATTTGAAATTTAGCATTAAGTTCAGATTCTTGATATTTTATGAGTGCAGGCTAAATTTCATTATTGTCTATGTCCTGGCTGTATGGGTGATTCACTCAGCTGCATTACAGTGGCATTCACCAGCTGAGGAAGCTAAGCAGATGCAAACATCATCAGTGGAGACCTCAGCTTGTGAGATCTGTTCACTGTGATGGGAACAGGGAGATTGGTGTGTATGGGACTGAGACCTGAGGCTTCTGCTTATAGAGCAGCTCCAAAATACTACAATGTCTGTCCTTTTCCAAATGTGCCATGTGGTTTCCTCTGCAACAAATAAGCACAATTCAGGGGTCACAATGCACTAGTACAGTTTTATGCTACTTGCATCTAGCTGTGTAAAACATGAAGGCATTTTAAATCCCTGTTTGTTCCATAGGTAGAATTTGAAACAATAGCTAGGCTGGTAATAGAGAAACCAGGTCATGGAGTAGGATATGTTACAAGAGGGGTCAGAAATAGTTCAGACATACTTAAGAGCTTGCTTTTGCTGAAAATAGCCTCGATGGCTCCTGGCCTACAGAAACTCCATAGGCTTCCTGTGCTCTGCAGCTGTGGGTTCGTGTTACAGCTCTTTGGGAAAAATCCCTTCTCTTCAGTTGCTCTGGGATACAAGAACTGAGCACTTGATGCTGCCTTGCTCCACAGACTAGGCTTTAACTGTGACCATTGGGTGGCTATATATAGTACCTGGACAGCTGACAGGGACCCGGTGGAGATTGGGCTTCCTCAGGGGATCCCCCACATTTCTCACAGCACGAGCCCTTCCCTGGATGAACTGCCTTGGAGCCTGGCCCTAAGTGAGAATAATAACTAAACTAACTCCCAGCATTGCTTCACAGTTGGCTGAATAGACTGTGAAAAGCTGAAGAAAGGCATTTATTCTGGCTTAGCCTGGTTTAATAAGAGAACTGTTAAAAATAAAGTCTCCTCAGAGCTGGGTGAACTTTGCTTCCCATGCAACGACCCTGCAGAAGAGCATGTGAGCTCTTGCCTTTGCACACACACCTCACAGAACGCCTGTCTTGTGGAGAAAGACTTTATCTTCTGGGTGCCTGAGCATGTAAAAACACATTTAGGTATTTATAGATACTGCAGCCTCTACAGGGGCTTCATTCAGGAAGAGTGCTTTGGAGAAGTCCTGCTTGTTCTTCTGCACAAGGGGAGGTGCTCCTGCTCCACTGAGGAGCTGTGAGGGGGGGTCACAGTTTATCTGGACCTCAGCCTTGGGATTGTTTGTTTTTCTGGACATCATTGAGCCACAGAAGCTCCAAAAGCAGGAGGGGCATGCTGGTGCATGGACAGCAAGGGCAGGAACCTATCACCAGATCGTGGCTCCACCAAAGACCTTGGCATGGGCAAAGGATCAGATCCCACTCCCCCAAACCAAATTGCATCAAAGAGATGGATTCAATACCTTTCCACAAAATCTTCCCTCTTACAAAAATTCCAGGTGTCCCTTTTGGAAAACTGCTCTAACTGGGTGTGACCTGCTAGATTCTTCCATTTACTGACAGCCAGCACTCTGTCCTCCCAGTGTGGCTTGGGTTTTAATTTTTTGTGTGTGAATGCAAACTGGTTCTGACTGGTGCTCTTAAGAGGACAGATCTGGCTAGCTCATGTTGCTGTTGTGCCTGTTTGGGCACAGCCTTTTGGTAGGAGTCAGCTGCAGGCCATGAACTTCCTCAAGGAGCATCCTCTGGCTGCAGCTCTGTGCACAAGGCAATCGTTTTTGCCTTTTTAGGGGCCCTGTAGCAGCAAATTTAGCTCAAACAAGAGCAAGCCCCTGCTTAAAAGCCACACAGGCACTGTGAGCATGAGCCTCTCTTTGGGGCGGGGATGGGAGAGAGCAAAACCCCCCTTGACAGATGTTGGGCAGATGCTGATGCACTTCTTAGAGGTGTTTGGATAGTAGAGTGATAAAGGCAGTGTGAGACTACATAGAATAATATGTGTTCAGGCAGAAGTATACCACCTCAATCCCTAAAATGTATTTTTGGCTGGTGGCTTGACTTCTGCTGTGCTTGATTTTTTTTTTTAATTTATTTTTAATTCTACTTCTGCTATATTTTATTTCTCCAGAACAACTAGCTTATTGTAAAGACCAACCTGTCACAGGTCCTGGATTTGTATGCTTTTGTGGCCTGTGTGGTTCAGAAGGCAACAGATAGTTTTAAATAAATAAAGCTTTAACTTTTTAAATTGCTTAAATATTTTTGTTCAAGAATGCCTGAAGCTACATGTTCTTGTAACATTAAAAATAAAAAGCAGTTAGTAACAATCTCGCTTAAATCACGAATTGTAAATATAGAACCTTTATCATCAGCACAGCACATCCAAAAATGTCTTTGTAAAATAAATCAAATTATATGAGTTAATTGATTCCAGGCAACATCAGCAACTGCAGGTGGAAACTGAATAACAGGATGTTTATTAATGAGGGACTATTAATCAAAATTGACAATATCAATTCCTGTTTCTTTTATTTGAATTCTACCTGCAAAATCCATAAACATACTCACTGGATTTTAAAATAAAAATTTAAAAGTAAAGAAAATGCTGACACTTGGGATTTTAGCTTTAGATGTAGGGCTATTTGTTTAAACAGCGAAAGGATATCCTAAATCCAATTTGACAGGCAATGCCAAAGATGCCAGTGGTAATTAATTAGCACTTAATTTAGACCACAGAACAACAGGATATGGAATTGGTGCTCAGTGCCATTTCCCCTTAGGCTTCATCTCACGAGGGTCAGGAGTATGGCTGTTGCATTGAAGGTCAGTAAATAAATTGGGGGAACACATTGACACTGGACATTTCATGATAGATATCCTTCACCCTTATTGCTGCCTCTGGCTATGGCTGATGAGAAAAGGACTGCAATTGTTCTGTGAAGAATGTTGTGGTGCCCAGGCTGGAGTGGAGCAAGGTGGTGCCTGAGCTCACGAGCCCAGCAGCCACTGTGCTGGCAGAGAAATGCCCCAACTCTGTGCCTGGGCTGGAAATAAACTCCTGACTGCAGCACAAAAAGCTTGAGGAACTCTGACAGGCGAGAAAATTCACTTAAAAGCAGCCCTTAAGTTTGCTAGATTTGTGAGCTTAGCTTTAGATTAAGCGTAATTAAAATCAAGGGAAGATTTTAAAGTCAGTTTAGAAACTAGGTCAGCAAGGGAAAAAACACATTTCCTTATTATCCTCTTGTCTTTGTCTTAATAATATTTGGTGCTCCTCCATAGAGCTAAAGGCCCTTAATAAAGGTGGATTAATGTTATTAACAGCATTGTTTTCTGATGGGGACACTGAAGCTTTGATGTGCTTAATGATGGACAAACATAAAGCAGAGCCACCAGTTCTGGGTTGCACCTCAGTGAGAGAAGCCACTCTGAGCAGCACACCCAAAGCAGAGAGGATATGGAAAACACACAGGAGACCCAGATGCACATCAACTGCATTCTTTGGTTCAATTTACTGGTTTGAAAGGTAGAAAGTTATGAGACTCGGTATTATAGTTTAATCCTTCTGCTCTCAGTAAAATTAGTGCATCTGTCAGACACTTCTACACTCTCTCTTCCAGTAATCTCTGCCTTTCAAAGGAGGGCCTCAGGTGGGAGGTGCCAGCACTGCCACAGGTATTCAGTGATGCTGCAGCTTGCTGAAATCACTTCTCACAAACTGTACCTTTCTATGCTAAGTAGTCCAGTGCCCCATGCCCCACAGGGTGCTGAACAATGGAAGCTTCAGCACTTGCAGCAGGGTGGCTCTGTTGCACATCCCAGCTGTACTGCGCTAGCACAGCTTTATCCCCTTGGTCCCCTGAAGGGCTGTCTGCATTGCTACATCACGAAAACACTGAGTTAGACAGCAGAAAATGCTCAGAAAATGTATTTTGGAAGCCCCAGGTTGAGTTATTTTAACTTTCACTTCATCACACCCTTTGCAGCATCTCTCTCTGGGCAGTGAGTGAAATTTTGATTACTCTGAAAACCACTGACAAAAATCCCAGGAACTGGAAGCCACGATGGAGTCAGAATTTCACCTTATATGAGCTTAACTTTTCTCATTTTGGGGGTGATATCTATTTTACTAAGTGGAATTACTGCTTTTGACTATGTTCAATCTATAACCTCTTGCAGCCTTCAATTACAGCCTTTTTGTGCTATAATCCAGTTGACAGCAAATAACTCAGCCCTGGATATGACAGGTTTACTTTCTGACTTAGAGCCCAGAAGGGGCAATTGAGTGGAATTTCAGTCTGGGATGCTGAGCTGTAGACATCCTGCTCAGAAATTCATCTTTGCTTGTGAGTCTAGAGCAGCCCATGGAAAACACAATTTCACTAACACCACGTTGGTTTTGTCCAGTGTCATGAATTAATTATTCACTTCCGTGAGAAACCCAGTGATTCTTGTCATTGGAATCAGAGAATGTGGCAAAGAATTCCACGAAAGTCAGGAAACAAACTCTCACCAAAGTTTGTGTGAATTTTTATATCATAGAATCCCTGAATAATTTGGTTTTGAAAATACCTTTAAAAATATAAAATCAAAGTATTGCAATTACTTCATAAATTATTTCGTTTCAAGTATTTTTTAAATAATGAAAAAAATGCAAATGTTGGCCTATTAACTGTCCCGAATATAAAATCTCCATGTATTTTATCCTGTATTATCATCATCTTGTTTAAAATGAAAGTCTTTTTGCAGGGATCTACCCAACAGAGATTATTTTCTATGGGATCTGACCTCAACCAGGATTCCTCCTCTTCCAGGTTCAGTTCTGAGCTCTCCACAAGCTAGGATTGCAATATATATGCACTGCATTTGTATCAGATTTGAAAGATGCTTTAACATGCCTCCCAGCACCACGATTGTTTCAGACCTGATACTGAGCACGAGTAGGATGAACGCTGCTCTTAAATGCACTAGTGAGTATGTGCCACGAGTCTTTGATTTCTTTAAACTTATTTACATTTTACTCGCCCTTGAGCAATGAATTTACTATGTCAGCATTGTCTTTTCTACTTACACTTTGTCTGTCTTGTCTGCTCACCTTAGCTTGATGTTTATTTTTTTGTGCACGTGTTTAGTCCGCTGCACTAAATGCAGGGGCTGCCTGGAGTGGAGGATTTTCCATATATTGTGTCTTTCTAAGAAGCATCCTTTGTAGTATACTGCAAGTTCTGCAATATTTCCTGGCTTTAAACTAGCTTTGAATTATCTCATTAGTTCCTTTCAAGTCAAATACCCATTCACACATGTACTGGTCTCAGATGACTCTGGTCTAACTGCCTTAGATACTTTACAAAGTCTTTATTCTCTACACAGTCAGTCCTACCTCTCTTAGTAGTTGTATTTCTTTCATCTTTGAAGCTTCAGGTGACCAGATTTGCCAATATCTGCTTCTGTCTGACCCTGATCAAAATCCACAGTTAAAAAACTGGTGAGAAAACATACACGAGCCTCTTAGCCCTCCTAACCCAAAACATATTCAACAGAGATTGAAGGATTTAGCAACAACAGGGACAGTCTTGCTGTTGATATCAAGGCCCTGATATCAGTCATCAGTCTTTGGACATCTCACACAGTAAGTGGCTTCCAGGACACCTCTCTGTCGGTGCTGCCTCTCCAGCAGAAAATGTCTAGCCTGAAGTGAATGTTTGTAAATGGATTTACAAGCTTATAAAGTGCCTCTTTAGCAAGCACATATCGTAGTTTCAGGAAGCAGAGCTGGATAAACATAATTTAATATGAGAAGCAATGGAAAGCTCTCACTATATAATTTGGAAAGGTTGAGCAGCTCCTCACTATAGAGGCCAGGTGAGATCCAAAATGTGTTCAACAAGACTTGGAATTTTCCCTGTGGCAGAAATCTCAGGGCTGGCTCTGAGTCCAGAGCAGCTGCAGTGACTTCCATGGGGTAGATGTTCTGAAGGAATGAAAACTCCTTATTCTGATGACACTTTTATGAGACCCTTATCCAGACATGGAAACAATCTGGGTTGTCTGAGGTGGTTAAAGTTGCCTGCTACTACTGCTGCCACAGCCCTGTGGAAATCCTCTCTGGACTGAGAGTTTGAGCAAGGCAGACTGATGTTCCCAGTAAACTTCACTTACTGGAAAGCTTCCATATGCTCTGGGCTGTCCCATATGCCCTAAGCTGATTGTATGGTGGCTGCTGGTGGTGTTTGGTGAAGGCTGCACTTGGCAGTGTGGATGGCAGTGATCTGGGAGGTGAGAACAGTTTCCAGATGGATGAAGTGCTATCCTGAGGTGGTCTGGGGAGCCTGAGACTGGTGCTGACATGGAGAACATGGTGCAAAAAAGTTTGTGCTTTTTCCGTGAAGGTGCTAGGAGAGCTACAGGAGGAGCTTTAAAAATTACAGAAATTTTCTGAATTCCTTTTTCTTGGCTTTTCTCCATGGCAAGGGGTCTTCTTCTAGAAGACCAGAGCAAAGCTCTGGAGAGGATGTGGCACTGCTATCTAATGTCAGGGCTGAGGTGGGTGTAGAATCCTCAGCTTAGAGGAGGTAACTGGTTGCATCTTGTGGACCAAGGGAGGAGGCAAATTGGCTGGAGAGAGCTGCTTCACAGATTTATGATTTTACATAGCACCATAATGCGTAATGTACGAAAAGATAAATATTTTCCATTCAGCAACATCTTGCTGTATTTTCATCTAACTCTATAATTTTAATTATAAAGTGAACATAACCTGTATCAAATTATGATTTTGTTAACATATTGAATGAGGACAAGAAAAATAAATACCAGATTTTATACTGTACAGGCACATGAAGGTATAGTAAAAAAATCTGGTTTCCTTGACCACATTGTCATAATATGCATATATAACTGCTTATTGAATCCAGGCTGTGTAGACAACAGAAAGAACACTGGCTCCATACCATCACAATGCATGCCCACAACAAAGAGGAGGAAAGAACAGGCTCTTTCATTGTGTGTTTCTAAGTATTACCAACATAAGGGCTAAAAACTACCTCTGTCTGAAGTGTATCTATACACCCATGCATAAGTTATTAACTGGGCTCTCTCAGCACAGTTGCTGAAAATATTAATATATTCAAATTATATTCTAGCTACTGCAAAAACAGTAGATCAGACAAATGTATTAAAATCTCTTCAGACAAAAGGAGTCATGTTATTTATAAAGTTCCTCCCCCCCTCCTTACTGGAACACAAACCTTCATTGTATAGAGTACACGAGAATGCAAGATGATCCTTAGATGTCAAAATGTGGCTTAAAGTTTGAATGTAATCATAAAACAGTGACTCCAACGCTCCCCATAAACAAATTGTCACTGGCATTATGTAACTTGGACTATTCACAAAGTATAAAAGATGGGAAGAATAAAAGGTGGCTGCCAAACACTATGGGCCAAATCCAAAGGTCTTGCCAAATTGTGCCAGTGAGCTGGGAATTGCAAACCCAGCGTGGAATTCGGATTTACACTCCTCGGTCCTTGGGCTACTTAGAGTGAGATTAAGGCTATTTTTTATTCAGCTTGTCAGTAAGGCAGCAAAGCAGCAACCAGTGGCTTCTGCAGCCCCCCTGCTTGCTCTTAGTGGGAGATGGGAAAGTGGGATAAAAGTTTCCTAATTGCCACAGGACCTGTTTTTGTACAGAGTGGCTTTCTGGGCTGCAAGCAGGCACAGTCAGCCACCAGCACTGCAGCCTGGAAAGGGAGGCATCACTCAAATCTGGCAGCCTTGAATTTTTCATGTCAGCATTATAGTAGGGTCCTGCCTCTTTGGGCTGAGACCCTGCCCTCCGCCCAGACTCCTCTGGAAAACTGATTAATGAGGGAAGACCATTCACCAAGGCAGAAGGTCTTGCTTGTGAGCAACAACCAATCATTAATTTATACTTTCCTTCAGTCCAGGCTTTAGGTGCAAAGTATATCTGAAAGCAAATGCACTGCACAGATTTAAATTGCAGCTAATGGTTGTGTCAATGCCCCACCAAACTCGGTGGTTGCCCACTCCCACATTTCCCCTGCCCTCCCTTTAAAAAATAAAACGACGCTTTTTTCCCCAGCCTGAAATAATTGCTGAAGCAGAGATACTGGTTTAACTCATTATGAATTATTAGTGGAAAAGTGGGTCTCAGAAGTATGTTACATCTGAAATATTTTTCGTCACTTGAACATGTGCCGTCCAGAACTGGCCCTGTTCTACCAGGCACTGGGAACAAACACTTCGCATTCACAGATGCTCCTAATTTGGTGTGGTTTGGAGTGTAATTTAGATCAAACGTATCCATGTAAATGAGTCAGGGTTTCTTAATTAGGTGCCTCTAAAGAAAAAACTTGGACCACATCAGTAGGTGTGGGTGTGGTGCCCACAGTACTGGAATCTTTCTATAGATGAAGCTGAGTTTTGTTCAGGCATACTGTAGGTTTTTCTTTCCTTTTTTTATTTTTTTCTTTCTTTTTTTTTTTTTTTCTAAAGCACAATAATAAATCTGCAGATGGCATAGACATAAAGACGCTACTTCAGAGGAGCTGTCTAAAACACTGTCTCTTTGGCAAATGCCTTAAAGTAGGTCATTCTGCTGTGATTTAGGTTTATATTTCATTGCCAGCTTTTTGTTCCCATTGCAAGTAGGGTGCATTCCAGTCCACAGATTTGGTCTTCTTTTTTTTTTTTCTTTTTTTTTTTTCTTTTTTTTTTTTTTTAATTGGTTTTTATTTACAAAAATTTGTAGATCTTCATAAGAAAATGGCCAATACCCTGTCAGAAGTAGTAATCATGCACTTGACCACAAAAAGAGATGTATGAAGGTGATAGCCTGTAAATATTGGAATGTAAAGTACCATTCTCTGGAAGGAAAAATTGTATTGATTCTCTTAACATGGTGATTGAAATGATTGTTGCATCTTTTGTAGTGGGTGAAAAAGGATTTGATCTAATGTAATTCCAGAACCCTCACAGAGCAGGGCCCTACTTGTTCAGATATTTGCTTTTTATATATTTGCCACTGAAAATAATGTATTTTATAGCTTATTAAAAAATAAAAATAAAAAAAAATCAGGGTCTGTTTTCCCATCAAAGAGCTGGGGGATTTACATGCCAAACTCTCACTAGCCTTAATGAATTACCTGCATAAATTCCCTTTCAATCAATAGTAGAATAGATCCTATTGTGTTATATTAATTATTTTGCACAGAACGCTGACATTTTGGCCTTAAAGCCTTTTTTGTTTTGTTTTGTTTTGCTTTTTATTTAAGTTCCAATGAATATCTGAGAAACTTCAAGCAAGTTATTTATTTCACAACCTTAATTCTGAGAAAAATCACATATCTTTAGGCACAAAAATGAAAAGCATTGCAATTTACCCTTTGATGACCTGGCTGTGGACATTAGCCTGTTAGGGCCCAATCTCTCCAAATAAAAAAAAAAGAAAAAAAGGGGAAAGAGCCATTGTAATGAATTGAGCATTCCTAATTTTGGCCAATGAAAAAGGGCTGAAAGAGCAGAGCTGGAAAGAACACTAACCCCAAGCAATATTAAGAGGTTACAAAATCACATAAATTAACTCCGCCGGTGATATTTTGCTAGAGCTGATGCGAGTGCAAACCAGAAGCAGGATTCTCACGTGGTCCTGATTAACTGAAGAGTCCTCAGCATTAACCAGCCCTCCCTGGGATGTGCTGGCCAGATGCACACGTACACCCACAGCACATGCATGAGCCTTCAAAGGCTTGGGGGGCTCGGTTGGGGGATTGGGGAGCAAGCAAGGAGTGGAAATGAGAAGTGTTGGCTGTGTCGTGGTTGGAAAGTGCCTCACCCTCTCCATTCCTCACTTTCTTTATCTACACAACTAGGATAATAAAACTTACTGACCTGAAAAGGAAGTTAGGAGATTTAATTAATGTTTGAAAAGCTTTTTTGAGATCGTTTGATATTGAGTAATGTGGGATGAACAATAGGAGCTCTTGGAAACAGGGGCTCTATCTATCAGGATTTGTGTACTGCACTCAGCACAATGGTGCCGTGCAGCCACACAGTCAACTGTGTCATAAATATTTAAATTAAAACTATGTTAATTATTTTTATCATTCTGTTATTTGCTGATACACCAGTTCAGTACTTGGTAGCATTGAAGAGTACCGAGTGCAATTATTTGCCTGACTGTTATGAAAATCAGGGTTTATATTTTTAAATACAGTTGTGGAAATAGGAAGTAGATGGAAGCAAGGGGTGAAAATGTGGCTTTAATTACTCATCATGCTTATTGTTACAAGCACTAAGTGGTAAGGTATTCTTTGGGGAAGACCTAAACTTTGTAAACTTTCTTATTCCTCAAAGAGCAGGATTTGGCATGACTGCAAAACCCTCGGTAGCAGGTCACTTCAACCCCAAAAAGTACAAAATCAAAATGCACAAAGATGCTTCTGAGAGATTGGATTTTTTTCTGGTTTTCTTTGCCTTTAACCCAAAATTTACTATTACTCTTGTCCTGTGCACACTTGTGCCTGGTGCCTGGTGCACATTTCTTGTGTCCACTTACTTCCAAAGGGTGAGTCTAATAGATTGATGTGTGCTTAACAGAGAGGAAAAGAGTTTAATTCTTCCCCTTCCCCCAAAATGAGCCCTGGGAAGCTGTGGTAAATGGGATGAGTGTTGGCATTGCTCCAGCTCCTTTGTAAAATTCTTCCATAGCTGAAACTGAGAAAAGCACGTGTGCAAAACCACATCTCAAAATATATTGCCCTTCTCAAGTTAAAAGATTATTAAATCATCTCACATAAACCTAAAAACGCCATTCAGGTATACCTGAGTCTTTTATGTAACTGGTCAGTCCACCTACTTACTCCTCTGGTGCAGGAGGATGTTTCTCCTCCCCACATTTCCAGTAGCTGCTCCCTCAAAGCTTGTAGGAGCACATTTAAACTTTTCTCCCTGCTGCTGTCCCATAGCTGAAAACCAAAAGCTGCTCATGAGTTGCCTGATTATAAAGAAAGGTCTGGACTCAGGAAATAATTTCAACAAATAGTCTTTCTTGTGCCTTCATTGATGGACTTCTGCACCTTTCTCATTTAAGGGCTTTCTGAACCACCAAATTTTTTGCATTTTTCCTGAGGAAAACTTGAGTGCCTATTCCACATTTTGGATTGTAGGTCTTCCACAAGTTCACTGAGGTTTCCCAAATAATTTTTTTGTTTGTGTGTAATCCTTCCATTCTGAGGATTGCTTTTTAGTTTTCAGTAGCTTTTACCTTTATTATTATAATTATTATTTTTCTTAATAGAAAACTTGCACGGTCCTTAGTGTAATCTGCTCTTTTGCTGTGTGAGGAAAGGGTTCTCCTGAGCCTATATTTATTATGTGAGCCTGCCTGAAAACTGCTGCTATGACACGTAGTTTAGCAAGTGAAAATCACATATGTTTGCTACATCTTTCCTCCACCAACTTTGGAGGGGGAAAGAAAAGAGTTTGCAGACGTCCCCTGCTTAGCATTTCTATATACTGTACTTTAACTTCATTTTCTGGTTTTCCCTCAGAATTCTGGGTGCTGCTGCTGGATTTGTCATCACATTGTCATTGTGTCCTGGTGTGCAGGCTACTGTGGGCTGCTGCCTATGCATGGCTCTGCTTGTTTTCTTTTTTCCTTAGTTTTTAATAGGTAGAAACAAATCTGTTTGGTTGTATATAGTTTGGAAAAACCTTGGCTTTTCAGAATGTTGCTGCCAAAGGTTGTGAGTTTTGAGGTGGGGGGACTGTTCCTCCCTGCCATTTGTTGGATGTTTTTTTCCTGTTCACAGATCTATGAACCTGGGGGAAGTTTTGGTTTTTTTTGTTTGTTTGGGGGTTTTTTTGTTTGTTTTTTTTTTTTTTTTGTCAAAACAGCTGGAGATTAATACCTATGACTTTTGTTAGACAATATATTAATATCAGTGGGTTTGTCTTGGATATATGGTTCTACCCTTGATGAGGAGCATATTTCCAGTGAAATCAATGCAAACAATTAGCAGTAAGAATGAAGAATTTGGGCAGAGGGGGAAGACAATCAGGAAGAAAATCATCATTCTCCCTCTGAAAGGGCAGAAAAGCCTGGATGGCATCTGAAAATTACTTGCCATGCTATGTAGAGTATGGGAAAAATGGAGCAAAATAAATGGAGTTTCTTGGATTCAAAGGTGAATTAAAACAAATCAGCTCCTGCCTGGACAAGCCAGCCAGATAGGGCACATTAACAGATCCACGTGATAAACCAAGAGGCAACTGCAGAGCTCCCCAGACAACTTGCCTGAAGTGCCTGCCAAGGAGGCAGATGCTGCTGCTGGAAGAATATCTTCCACAGTTGGGCATCTGGGTTCCGCGCTTTCCACGTAAGGGAGAGGGATGGGAGCTGGCCCCTGCCTTCCCCTTTAATTATTGCAGCATCCCTTTTACAGTTTTGTAAATAACACACATTATCCTGCCTTTGTGCAGGGAGATCAGGAGCAAGGAGAGGGGTTTTTGTCACTGACACATCCCCTTGCAGGGGTGTCCACAGGAGCTTGGCTGCCCTGCGCTCCAGCCTGGTCAGATGTGACACAGCTCGGGTCTGGGAGTCGCAGAGCTGCCTTGTGGTGGCACGGAGCTCAACCTAATAAGCAGAGCAGGCTGAGATTCATTAATTTAACATTAATAAGCGCAGCTTATGAGCTCAGGCACAGTGCTGTGTAACACAGGCACACAGCTTCTGGAGGAGAGCGGCGTCCGCCCTCGCCAGCTCCGAGCACAGCGCTCAGGAACCAGCCAGGGTGTTCCTCCTCCCTGCTGCATTTTGCATGAGGGACAAAGGAGAAGTCTTGTGGTCACTGGAGAAGCTTCTGTGCAAATAAAAAAATCCCCTCCGGGCTTTTAGATCGTGTTGCTGGTTTATGCTGGGACTTTAAGTCGTTTGAATTTCTCGTGCCTCAGTTTCCCAATGGGTGTGTAATAGCTACCTCAAGGTGTTGTAGTAAAAGCAGGTCATAAAATACTATACAGAGTGAAATTCTTCTGCCTAACTTGTATTTCAATTCTGTGAGTAAATTATGGAGTACATATAATGGTTTCTCAGATAAGGGTTCATTGTGCTCAGCTCATATTTGTGCAGAGAGTGCAAGACAAGGCTTCTGCATCATTTGATGTCCTGTGTGCACCCAAAAAAATGGGACCAGAACGGTGCATCAGTTTCATCTGGTACCTGCGATTAGCTCACTCTTTGGGAGTAAAAGTCACATGTGAGTAAGGAAGAGGAAGGAGAGGGTACCTGTGGAACTGCTGTATGGAGATGTACAAGAGCAAGCAAATATTCTCTAAACATGTTCGAGTAGAATAGGTTGTTTTCTGTAGCCCTTAATTCAGGAAAATCTCTACTCAAGTTGGTTTTTTGCTGTTTCTTTCCTATATAGAGTCTATTTGTTTGGTTTGCTCATCTTTGGGAAGAAGCATGAATAGCCTAATAGTAGTTGTGCTCAATTATTTCCAGCATGAGTCATAATAGAATGATTCCTTATGGAATTAGACTGACAAGAGCTATGTGATATATCTGTTCAGCCCCATATTTTGTCTATTCTGCTTTCAAGTAGATGAGATTTCATGCAAAGATGAACAGGGACGTCAGTGTGTTGTGGTTTTTCCTATCAAAAGCAAAAAAAACTTGAAAGAACAGGTACTGCAGCCCCAAGTTTTGCTTTTAATCCACCTCCTGTGGGCTGCATACTCTGCACTGTGACTTCTTGCAGCTTCAGAGAGCTTGGTTTAAGAGGGATATATGGCACGGGTGTTAATCTCTGCTGCCAGGCCTTTCTCACAAACTCTCTCATCACCTGCTTTGTCTGGGTTTCTAAGGAGGACCCTTCTGAAGTGCATTTCTCATTGTTATTTCTGCTTGATGTGGACCTGCTCTTGCAGCCTGGATTGCTGCAGAATGGCCTAGGATAGGCAAAGGCTGGATTCTCATGCTGAGTGTCAGTGAGACAGATGCTCTCATGTGCTGTATAGAAGTCACAGGCTCAAACAGCCCCAAGGTCGAGGTCTGTATAGCCCTGTTCTGTCTGTCTGACAGAAAAGAAAGGAGTAGGAGAAGGGTAGGAGAAAGAAGGGAATGCTGTGGAAACAACATAGCTACAATCCCTTATCTTCTGACCATAAGAACCCCAGACCAACACTGGGCAAGAACAGCCATCTCAACCAGCAAATATAGAAACTGCAGTAATATACCTCAAATAAAGCCAGTTTAGTTATTTTCCCAACTAACCAGAAACTTTTGAAACTCCTGTGATTTTCCCTGTGAAAGGCCTGTGATCAAAGGGGGTGGTACAAGTCCATGCTGAGGGACATTGACACTCCTGTTCTGGAGATTGTCCCCAAAATTAATATAACTCTACATTTAGTTAAATATAAACTAGTCGTGTTTCCTAAACTGATTCAAACAAATGCACATTGTCCATATAAGCATCACATCATTACTGAAAATACAAATCCACTACTTCATTCTTATTTATGGAGCCATGAGATCATTCAGACTGACCCCTGTCTTTAGCATCACAAGTTCAAGAGAACACATATGTTTTGTTTGTTTGGGAGATTTTTTCTGCTTTCAATGTCTATTCTACTGTTGCTTCCATATCAATGGAGCAAAGCTTATGGAATAGCCCTGTCTTTTCCTGAGGATGTGTTTGAGGCTGAGAAGAAGATTGACCTTCTTCAGAGAGACTCAGACAATTGCTTCCCTAATGCTTAAACCCCCAAATGGCTCCACTGTCACATCTTCCTGCCTTCCATCACTCTGTGCAACTGAGTCACCTCGGTGTAGTTCTGCATGATGAACTATTATTATTTTATTTCCTCTATTTTAGCAGTTTTATTTTTCCTTTTATTTTCTTTTCTCCAAAAAACCACCAGTGTCAGTCCAGTTTCGCCAGTTATTCTACACATCCACTGCAGGAAACAATTGCTGTCCCAAATAGATTATGCTCTAAAAAGCCAGGGCAGACAAAGGAAGTATTATCATCATTTTGTAAACAAGGAACCAAGGCACAGGGAGATTAAATGATTTACCCAAGGTCACCCAGAACATCCGGTCAAAGCCAAGAACTGAACCCACGTCTCCTGAGTCTCAATCAAGTGATTTAACTATGAGATCAAAGACTTATTGTCTATACCTGATATCTCTCCCCTAAGACATGGCAACAAAACTTTTTCAGGTTAAGATCAATGCCACACAGAGTGCAGTAAATTTTGTATATGGCATATCTGTGCTGACAGCGTGTACCCACTCCTTGCACTCATGTTCTTCCCAGGAAATAATTTCCCTTATTATTCTTCCATTGCAAGTAATAAATTATCATCCTTCTCTAGATAACCTGCTGAAGGAGAGAATGTGTGCACACAGTACATCAAATGAACACGCAGAAAACTGTTTTTCTGCAAGGCCAAACTCAGTCATTTTATGGACTGCTTAAAATCCTTCCATGCTTAATGAAATGGGGACATTCCCATAACTATATGGTCTTTATTTTGCCATTTCAGCTGGAAGCTGAAAAACAAGATAAAGCATCTACATCTCTTACATGCACATGCCAAGAAAGGATCACTATAAAGGCATCATTCATTATAAGCTCAGAGTAGTCTTTGATTTGGAGCCTTTATCACTCCCTCACTGGGGTCAGTATATCATTCCTGGGATGAAATACTCCTCTGTGCCTTGATGGGGCCCAGATCCTGATGTCCCTTCAGTTTTGGGGGTAGCTTGGCTGAAAAGTGGCTGTAGAAAATAGCATGGGTAGTGCCAACAGCAGGGAGGACCAGGGTCACAGGACCCTGCCCTTCACATGTCCCTACCCTTTGGCCTCCCTGGTCATCCTGCAGGTCAAACAGCTGTAGTGGGTGTCTGAGTGAGCCGTGTGGGCTATGCACGCTTCTGCTGTTAATGCCACAAAGCACAAGAAGGAAACCTGAGGTGAATGTGACACCCTGGGTTGATTTTTTGGGTCGACATCTCTTGTGAATGCAGCTCAGTGAGTGTGGAAACCACAGGGGAATGAGGAGGGGCAGCCTCTGTGGTATCTCAGCAACATCAGGAGAGGAAAGATGCATTTCCAAATATGTCCTCAGCATTTCTTAGGTGTTCTGTGTTGCCACAAGCTCCTTGTGAAGGACAAGAGCACTTGTGTTTTCTTTAGTGAGGTTGTTTCTGACCTCAACATAGCACAAGAGCAGTACAGGTGATTTAACAGCAGTGTTGAAAATATGATCATCCAAAAGGCCATTCCTGGAGAAATTAAATCAAACAGGGTGAATGCAATCTGGAGCACATTGCACTTGCCCAATTCAATGCACCTGTAAAGTGGTAATCCCAATGTTTTTGACTGCATTTAAGGAAACACAATTGTCCTGCTTTCTACTCGAGTTAAAACTTGCTTAGACATCCTGATTTCTTGTACAGGAATGGGATGCACATAGATACCATAAATGATGCTTAGTTTTGCCAAAAAATGCAATAATCTTTGGTATTTTGGATGACACTTCCAATAAGATTAGGACACTATATATCGATTCCTTTCTTAAAAATTATTTTAAAAATATCAGTGCCATGGTTCTACTTACTTCTGCAGATGTTCAAAAAGGATTTTCATTGTGTCATAGTTGGGTCTAGGGAGCGTCTTTACCAGGTTCCTTATGGATTTGATGCGAGTGGCATTGTCCGGCTTTTCTAAGGGGAAAAAAAACCCACTTGAGTGCCACATTAGGAAATTGCTTTGCAAAATGCTGTAGCTGGTGCCATAAATGGTTAAAAGAATATTTCATACCTTCTTTCACCTTAACAGAGAAAAAAAAATCGTTTACAAAGATTAAAAATTCTTTGTTAATCTTAAGAAAGCATTTTTTTGGTTCACGATTTTTTTTTGTTTTTATCTTATTTTATTAGACTGATAGACCATCTTCTTTAGATAAAATACCTCCAAAAAGTAAGAGACCCACATCTTAAATGGAACTATCCTTTGGAATTGCATTCTCCAATGGTGCAGCTTCTGTGATAGGTACACTTCCTAGGTAATCCTTGTTGACCTTTTTTATTCATCATAATTAAATCCAGTATATATTATGAATCTCTGTCTTTAACATCCCATCATATTTGGAAATATAAAATTTGCTATTGTTTTTAGTATTTAAGCCTTGTGAAAAATTATTTCAAAAACTATTCCACTGTAGCTATTTTCTCATGCCTATAACATCCCACAACTGGAATATCTCCAGGAAAAAGAATTGTGTTTCAAACTTTAAATTAGCAATAAAGAATGCAGCCCTAAGGGCTTTAATCTCTCCTTTGGGGTGATAAGAACAGTTTTACCATTTCCGTTAAGGTACACCTTCCTGTTTTACCATAATTCATAGTTTTGTGGAATAGATTTGGCTGATATTTTCATCGATTTGTCTAAGATGTTGCAACTAAAGCAAAGTAATGTACAACTGTTCTTTCATTTAGGAACAGATTAGATAAGGTACCAGTAGGTCTGACGTACGGAAAACATCTTGCATGTTACATGCCCTAGATAACCTGAGAACACTTTTCTGATCTTATCATCTATGATTTAATTATCACCTATCATTCTTCGTATATGTTCCTCTTTAATATTCATATTACCCTAGCACTCAGAGATCTCAATCAGGATTAAATCCCAGTTGTAGTAGGTGCTGCATAAGCATACGTGGTGATTAGTGACTTGATTTAAAGGTTTCACCAAAAAAAAGTTTCAAGCTAAAATTTTCCTGCAATCAAGCTTAATTTAAAAATTAAAATTAGTAGGATAATATTCCTTCCTCAGCATGTGTTGCTAATTCCTGTTGAGATTAATACTTCATACCCACAGATATAGATATTTATATTGAAATTATTTTTACTTTTAACAATCATACAGACATGGAAGACAAAGACCTAAAAGTAGGCAGTAAATAGATATTAGTTTCCAGTAAAAAAACAAACAAACTTTCTTATGGACTTATTCTATAGGAAGTGAAGCAATTGACATTAGTGATAATGAAGTTAAATACAAATGAAGAGCACACTTTCTGTGTATTTCTCTCTTGTTTTGGTTTCACCTACAAAAACCCTTATCTTCTGAACAGCACATCCTCGCCAGTCTTGCAGTGTAGTCATCCCTTGATGTTTTCTGCCACAAGCCATTACTACTGCTCAATTTTGTGCTATGGGTGAACTGCCCAGTGGAAATAGGTCTGAAGCTACAAATGAAAATTATATGAAATTTGCAAAAGTTAATTTATTATAGCAAGGGGGTGAAAATTCTCTGGGCTTTTTATTTGTGCTGCTTGGTGTGTGTAAATGAAATTACAGAATTACTTGGTTTTGAAAAGACCTCCAAGATCATCGAGTCCAACCTTCACCACAACACTGCCAAGTCCACCACCAAACCATGTCCTGAGTGCCACATCCACATGGCTTTTCAATCCCTCCACGGATGGTGACTCACCCACTGCTCTGGGCAGCCTGTTCCAAAGCTTAGCAACCCCTTCAATGAAGAAATTTTTCCTAACATTTTTTCTAAACTCATCCGAAATCTCTCCTGGCACTTCCTGAGGGCATTTCCTTTCAATCTGTGACTTGTTACCTGGGAGAAGGGACTGACCTCTACCTTGCTTCAACCTCCTGTCAGCTTGTTGCAGAGAGGGACTAAGGTCCCTCCTGAGTCTCCTTTTCTGCAGGCTAAACACATCCAGCTCCATCAGCTGCTCCTCATCAGAGCCCCAGACCCTTCCCCAGCTCCACTGCCCTTCTCTGGGCATGCTGTGACATGACAAGACATTCTATGATCTCCCTAGATTAGTTATATTTATATTTATACGGGGGCTGCCTTGCCTCTCCTGCAACTTCACAAATAAAGCTTCTCAAGTAATTTAATTTTTAATTCTGGTTTGTTTTTTTGATTTTTGCTTTTTTTTTTCCCTGAAAATTCAGTGGGCATGAGTGGAACTGAGACACTGAGGCAGGGACAAGCTCAGGGGAAGGAAGGGTTCACTCTGTCTGCTGCAGAACATTTACAAGGAAGTGTTGTACAGTAAAACTTTATCGTGTTCTCTTGACGGAAGTGTCTCTGCTCTGTGTTGATTAGCACAGATACCAGATAGGGAACCACATCCCTGCACCCTCTGCTGCTCACAGAGGCTGCAGTCCTTTGTGAGGTGTATTTGTAAAAAGAGATAAAATACCTCTCCCCTCCCCCCCAGTATTAATTTATAAAAATAACTATTTATTGAGAGAGTGGCAAGGGTAGAAAGCTTTGTTTTAGGGCATATTGTACCAAAGTCATCAGTGTTGGAACATAGGGGATATTTAGGTAGGCAATAAAGCACAAAAAACCATAGAATTTTTGCATAAAATTATGTTGTGCATCGGTCTATTTGTTAATTGTTAGTCTATTGTAAAAGAAGAAAAAACAGGCAACATGTGGTAAGTTTAGTCAGCATTTCTGAACTGGGAATGATAAACACCTCTGCCTGGCTCTGGCATTTATCAGTACTGAGATATTATTACCACATAGAGTCACAGCATGGTTACTGTTATCATCAAAAAAAAAGAGCCAGCTAATCTTAATGGTTTGTAAAGCCGTTACCTGCACTGGTCTGACATTTATCATGATCATTTTACCACATGAGTCCTACATTGCAAAGGTATTTTATCTGGAAGGGACATCACTATGAATTATTATTTGCAGCTAGGTAGAAAATTGTATGTTGTAGATACCTTTTCTCATTATAAATCACAGTCACATTTCACCATTTCCCACACAAAGCTGCTGAGCCCAGGCTTTTTGCTGTAACACTTAGTCTTGCTCCCTTTTATAGTTCCACGAAAATATTGGGTATTCTTTCATTAAAATGGTTGATATCGGTGGGTTTTTCTAAAATGCTCTACACACGCTTGATTTTTCTCTAGTATAAAAGAATTTGTTTTTCCACTTGAGAAGCTGAAGAGGATAAACTGTTCATTTTTTTTATTAAAGCTTACTCTCGCTTCAGTTTTTGTGGCTGGGCTTGTCTTTACTCTTGACCTTGTTGATGGAATATTTAACAGATCAGATGCAAGATCTTATGTTTCATTTGCAATACCTATGTATTTGCTTTATTTCTGTAATGCCTTCAGTTCCACATTCCTACAAATTTTTCTCTTTCAGATCCCTGAATAGAAAGGTTTTTAATTTTTTTTTGGTTGGTTGGTTTTTGTTTGTTTTGTTTTTCTGTTTACCTTGCACAAGTGGAGGGAGGAAATCCTTAAACATGGGCTTTTACAAATAGGTGGGGAAAAAGTTATCCCCTTCCCTGTGCTGTATGATGAAGCCCAGGAGTGCAGGGTGAAAAGGAAGGAAAACACTCTAAACAGCTGTTAAATTCTCCAGCTAAGTATACAAAATGAAGCACAGCAGTTGTGATAAAAAGAAACATTTTTTTTTTTAATTACATTATTTTTATTGTAAGAATTGATGAAAATCGGAGGGGAAAAATAATTTTGGGAAGTTAGATGCTCTTTTCCTCATGAAAATTTTGGAAGGGAACATCATCATAATCACATATATCAAATAAAGAATGAGAGGAGGGCTAATCCTCTTAGCATTTTAGGGGGAAATTTTGGGAGACGTAGGGGATAATTTCAGCAGATCAGGATACTCTGAAGTGAATCACAGATGGTTTTGCCGTGTAAAAGAATCATAGAAAATATATTTAGAATTTGGGTTACTGTCTTTAAAAATAGGGCTGGCTCCCTTTAGCAGAGCAAAACCGTGGGGATGCTCTCTTGTTTATATCTAAATGAAGAATGCATTGAAAAAATAAAAAACAAACTCTTACTATTATATAAGCCCTTTTGTAAATGAGCTTGGGATAAACATTTGGGCACAGAAGAAAACATGACGTGTCTGTAACATTAACAGTGGCTGGGTAAAAATGAATGAAGAAAGTAACCTTTAGCACTCGTCCCCATAAAGAATACTTAAGCGAATCTCACCAAATCTTTCTTTTAATCATTAATTTTAAATGGACATAGATGTTTACAACAAGCCACTTTGTTTCAGAACAGGAAGTCCAGGGTTTATCTCCAATAACTCACGTTGGCTAGGAAGGGATGGATGTCTCTAACCTGACATGCATTCATTATTTTGTAAGGTACTGGGGTCTGACCCGTGACCCTCCTCAGACCTGCTGCATTATTCATGTCTGCTTTACTTTGTGTAGTTTTACTATAGCACCCATTTCCCTTTTTCCAGACGTTTCGGTGGCTTGTGCATTTTTAATGTTAAATGGCATTTATGCTTCACATTAATGCCTAATTTTATCACAAGCCATGCTTTCTTTTTATGCTTTCGAGCCTCACGGCTGAACTGCTGAAAAAACCCCAGTGATTTATGATCCTGCATAAAATATCAAACTATTGATCTGCCACCTTTTGTTGTTGTTGGCTTTTTAGGCATGGTTTTCCCTGAATTTCTTACAGGCTCTTCTCACCTTGTTCTGTTTTTTTGGATAAGATTTCTGCTGTGGTTAAAACGTCACACACTGTTGCTACAGCAAAATCTGCCTGCCAAGAGTTTTTCCAACAATTCTCAACTGATTCGGCTGCCGAGAGAAAGACGGGTCTTGTCTGGGGCTTTCTTTCTTTCCTTTTTTTTTTTTTTTTTTTTTTTTGGGGGGGGGGGTGGTGTTTATTTCATTCCTTTTATTTTTTTTTATTTTTTTTTTTAAATCGGAACAGGGTGGTTTAGGTGGATTTTTGAGTGCTAATGAAATTGTGAGACTTATGGCGCTGGCTACAGCCAGCCGGAGTGTGGGCAGACGCTCTGTGAGCTTCCCCACTGTGCTGCTGTGCAAGCATCCCCGCTGTTATGTTTGCTATAGTTTTAATGTCTGTGAAAAATTCCTGATGCAACTAAATTATGTTCTGCCCTCTTGTTTGTATAAATAAACACCCGACTTAGCCAATTCATCTCGCTCTTGCCCATTTTAGAAGCTTGCTCTGTCACAAAATGTTTAACCCCAGTCCTTGGTGGCTTTGGTGTTATCAGGGAATGAAAACTTGCTTGAAAGAGAATATTCTGTTGGCTTAATTTTAAATTTTTTTTTTCAGACACATCAACTGCCCAAAACTCTGCTTTTGTTTGGTAAGTCTTCATATTCTGGAAGTCATGCTGGCTAAGATACACAAGTTTTAATATTTTATGTATTAATACATAAATCACTTATTCATACCACTTTTAACGTCAGGATATTTTAATGTTACTGCATGCAACATAAACGTCCCAATTTTAATCACTCGCAGTACACTGTGGCAATCCTCGTATTGTAGATATACTGTAAAATATTTTCTTGTTTTTTTTAAAAAAATCTATAAGAAGTGTTGAAACTAACTAATATTAGCTATAAAGAAAATAAGCAATTTGTGATCCGAATTGATTTACTTTTTATTCATGCCTCAGAATTAGTTGTTCCAAAAGAAAATGAGAATTGTGTGAAGCCACTCTATCTGGGAAATTGATAAATTTATCCTGTGTAATATAAAGTGGAATTTGCAATGAATATTCATACAAGTTTTGTGATCCACTAGCAAGACCCAACACAATGAGTTTGCAACTCACTCCCATTTAACAAAAATATATGTGGAATTAATGGGAAGAAACAGCACTTAGAAAAGTTAAACTTTAATGTATCGAACTCCAGGTGCCAGAGTTTGAGGGAAATAACCAATAATAGTCATTTTTTACATATTTGATGGGACTGATTATGCAATGTGCAACTCTAAATGGCTTATAGCACATTGTAGCATGGTTCCATCCCATTGGCTACAGTAGGGTGCAGGCAGATGGATGACAGTGACAAGGAGAGAAGTGCTTTTGCTTAGCCGTGCGTTAAGATGCCATCCAGAAGCTCTGTGCACTGCAGACACTTCATTAGGATGCCAGGATAATGGTAAACTACCACTCAGAGTGACACCCCATTTCCTGCTTACTGAGCTCTCCAACCTCGGCAGATGTCAACAATCTCACAGTGCTACAGAGCAGACCTAACTTTCCAGGCACTTTGACTCCAATTTTTTTCCCTTAACAGTGCCATACATTACATGCAATATGTAACAGCAAGTACCAAACAGAAAACAAAATTTGCTGCCCTAATTATAACAAAGCAGCATCTGACTTAGGTA